>NW_019385775.1:0-46908 GCF_000671375.1 Centruroides sculpturatus
TACTTAAACTGGACAAGCACAAAATAGCTTGTGTAATGTAGGAAAATTGACAGATTTAAAGTCTATTTTCTGATAATTAAATACCAAAATTTTTCCACACTCTTTTTTTGAAGTGAATTAAACAAGTCAACCTTTTACTTATTTAGGCTAATTACAAAAGTAGCTAAATAAATGTTTATCTAATTTACTCAAAATCGCTAGATACTCAGTCAAATTAATACCATTCTATAAAGAATAGAATAGTATTAATTTGGCTAATTTTGAAATGTTCATGGAAATTATTTATAGAATTTCCATGAACATTTCGATGTTTGATATACTTTACGAATTTACGATTGTAATTAAAATTATCAGGAATTCCTACTGCGTAAAAAGACGTGATTTTCTATGTCATTCTTAGTATCACTTCATAAAACAAATACCATTCGATTCAAACTGTTTAAGAACTATAATTACCAATTAAAAATCAATTATAACGAAACGTTGGTTTAACTTTTATATTGATTCTAATAGAATTAAACATAAACATTACTTCTTTTTACCTCTTTGTCCTTACTGTTTTACATTTCTGTTTAAAACAGAAATGTAAGGACAAAGAGGTACCGTCTGATGAAAATGAAGATATTTTATTTTGACTGAGATTTCCTCTCTTTGATAATTAGAAACTTTACTAATATAATAAGTCCTGTTAATAAACAAGATCCAAGTAGACAATGTTAATTTCTGAGTGTATATTTATGTCGTCAAATTAAAGTTATTCTTTCTATAAAATCTTAACAATGCTGTAGGCCTACATCTATTCGATATCTACATCTATAGATCTATTTGTAGATTAATCTTTTTCGAATCATTTTAACTAAATTTAATTTAAACGTCTTGACTTTTCTTTATAAATTTTATCAATGTTTTAATTTTTTTCTCTATAAATATTACAAAACTCCATTTTTTTCCGGAAAGCTTTATTTTTAAAATTTGATGATTTATTCTAGATTGAGTAAAGAATTATCATTTTCTAACTTTTTGTGATTTTATTTAAACTTTATATTCTCATAAAGCTTTAATATTGACTGTAATTGTCTTACTTTGTTTTTCGTTCAAGACATTTCTAGTAATATAAAATAAAATATTATTATCGTAGATGACGACATTTGTTCAAAAATCAGAGAATAGAGAACATGTTTTCAAACGTTCTGTTTCCAAAAAAACAGAAGACCACCCACTTAGCAGAAAGATATTTCTGTCTAGAGACGCTTCACTTGTCATGATCAACATCAAAATTCGGTTATTAGAGAATCATCATCATCATCATCATCTTTCGCGATGATTATTGTTCTGTTTTAATCACGTTTCCACTTTATATGGATTTAAATTTATTTCTTAAAATAGTTTAATAAAGATAAATTAATTTACTTATAAAATTTTGGTAGTGTGAATATAACTAAATTAAAGTTACTGTTCGGAAAAAATTAAAATTTATAAAAATGTAGGCCTATATTATTATAATTTGCGTATATAATTCGGTGTTTAGGAAGGTCACAATAAACAGGTTATATCTCAGTTTTATTTAGAAATGTGTGTAGAGTTATTTATTATTATATGCCTAGTAACGAAAATAGCCTAATTAGACCCATTTCTGTAATGATAGTAAATTATCAAATAAGCTTTGTCTTCATAGTTTAAAACCAAGTTACGAGTGATAAAGACGATAAATGAAATCAATTTAATCTACTTTTGAAAGATTTAATATTTAATTTGATTAAACTTGCACTTTCGTAAGCTAATCTTTGTATAGACATGACGTAAGTTTTTGGTACAGACTGTTTTGAAGAAGTTTACTTTATATAAGTTATTAATTTTAGTTGTTAAGGTGAAAAAAATATGAAAAATTATTAATTAAATAGAAATATCTTTAGTTACGAAACTGGTTATCCGGATCCGGCATAGATTAAACGTGCCTAACAATAACATAGACAGTGACAAATTTCGGTCGACAGATAGACATTTTTACAATTGATAATCATTATTAATATCTCTGGCAGGTAATATTTTTCTAAATCTTTTCAAGGAAATTTGTCATACACTTTCTCTAAATCGCTTAGAATTCCTCGTCGAATTAGACATTAAACATTCATAAATCTAATCTTTTGTTTTCGAAACCCGTCCCCTTTTTTAAAGCTCTCCATATTTCAGTAACGAATAGAATGGAAGGATTTCGCGATGCATTTTACGTGATTAACATTTGGAATAAGTATTCGCCCATTTATCAGATATATTATTATTATTTTTTTAATGTCACGAGATCATTCGATAGAAGGAGTGTCCGATTTTGAAAATAGGCTGAAGTCTTCCAGGAAAATATTATGTTTATTGCCATAAGATAGAACGGGGTATAAAATTCCGTAATCCAATTACGTTGATTGATCGTTATCCATAAATTAGTAGGTGGGCTCGTTTTTGTATCCTAAATAATTTTTTTGTCGAATTATTCTCTCTTGTTGCCTTTTGTTAAAACGTTTTCCTGTCTTTGGTAAACCTAAATGTTTTTATCCACTTTGTTCGAAAATAGGTTTTAGGCCAAGGCTTATTGTATGATTAGCCTATTTCCGTTTGACAGAAATCTCAATCGGTGGTAAAATATGAGAATCGTGTTCGTTAAATAACACATAAAACAATAAATTCATATCCGGAATTATTCCCCTTTGTTACCTTGTCCGATATTTAACACATACTTAAGTTAAATTATGTTTTAAATTGAAACAAAGAGAGTGGTGAGACCTACAAAAGTCGAATATTCCCTAAAGGAAATTATTCAAAGATTTAACAGAATAATAAAATCTCAGTGTGTGTGCTTGTGTTAAATTTGCAAACTCTTATACGAATAATGAGCCATTCAGGATGGTAAAGAATTTAGATATTTATAATTCAAAAAATATTTGAAGATAACAGAACCAGAATTTAAATATTATTTGTTAACTTAATCGATGAAGAATACATTTAGTTGAAAGGTAGCCTTTATCAATAAAGACAATACTTAAATCAGAGCAAATATCAGGACAAATTGTACAAGAAACATCATCAAGGAGGAGAATAGTACGACCTTGGACGGTTACTTTGCCTCAAGGTAACACAAGTCGTAATAAGCGAGTAGACTACTGAAACGTATTGATTTCCTAGAGATTCTATAACAAATATTCTACTGAGATTTCATAAATCATTCAATATTTTTAATTTTTGATTATTACATAAGTTAACTCTCAGAAGGTAGCGGCAATTTAATTGATGAAGACATAAATTTCTGAAAGGTTATCAATTTAGATGAATAGTTTGCTAAAAAAAAAACTAATCATTTTAAGCGCATTCAGCTTATCTTGCAATTATTTCAATGTCTTTAAGTTATTTTCAATTTTATAATTAAAAAAAACAGTATTTTGTTTATTTTTGAAATACTGCAATACAATAATCACACAATTGTTAAGACTGCATTTAAAATTTATTAAATATTTTGTTAGTCTCTTAATTCATTAAATTTTTACAATTTATTCAGTAATATTAATTGAAAATTATATTATAATTATTAGAGATAAACATAAAAATTAATTTATATTCCTGTTAAACCGCACCATTGATATAGGCCTATACATATCTATCTATTACTTATAGCACAAAATTAATTTAGTTAAAATTTATGAATTCATTTGCAATTACAATAAATTGTTGTATTATTAATATTCATAGATAAATGAATTGATAATAATTACAATCAATTTGTTTATCTACAAAAATTGTTTAAAAAAAAACAACAACAAAATACTGAACTATATTATGATCATATAAGAAAATATTTAATACTTGATGTTATTTAATTTAGAACCTGGTTTAATAATTATTTTAATAACTGAATAATTATTGATTGCAATTTAAAGTGTTTTTTTTTCTTTTTTTTTGCAATTTTAATTATACATTTGAACAATTATGAAAATTCTGAAACTACTTTTACCAAAATTTGTTGAACCTAAGTTTTTCTGAAGTTTTTTTAAAAATAAAATATACTTTACTAATTTTCCATATTTTAACGTAAATTTGGAACTAATTTTAAAAAGAACCTACAGCAGAATCGTTAATTTAAAACCTGTAAGTACTGAGCATAAGTTAAAATTTAGGAGCATTAGCTCGAAATTTCCCAGACTCTGTTGTTTATAATTATCAAAAAAAACTTGAAGAAATATCGTTGGTTTTTTAGAGCCAGCTCATATTTTTAGTTTTTAATCTACTCTTCTTGTCTTCGATGCAATAAAATAAAAGAACTATGCACATCGTTCATGTTAAACTATAGTCAGAGGTTTGCAAAAGAAATCAGACAAAATTTACATCTCGCGAGTAATTTTTAATGTTTTTATTACTGTATAACTCTCATAAATATATAATATAACATCACTAATTTATATTAATAACCACCAAAATGGAGAGAACCTGCCATCATTTTTCAACGAGTAAGGCCTATTTTTTATACCCCGATAATAAGTTGTTTACTCGACCCGTTACTAATAAAATTTGCACTCTATATGCAGATCTATTAATATGTGAAACGTGCTAAAATGTACGAACTGTAAAAGTTTTAATTAAAAAAAAATAAAAAACCGAGTAAATGTGTGTTGGTTGCATGATACAAAGTCCACACCTTTCTATGCCCGCCGGTTATCATATATTATCTGCCTTGTTTCAATTTTGAAATGAAAACGTTATTTCCTCCATTTTATTGCCATAAATATTATGCCTCTTATAAAAATTTACGGAGAAATTTATAATAGAAACGAATTAGCCATTAGCCTACGACACTATTATCATAAATCCTGCGTTAAAATCTGCCACACACCGGGACAAATTTGATAAAGATATCAGGATATTTCAAAATTTGATTTTCCCCTTTTTTTATGCGAAATTTAAGTCGCTTTCCTCGTTGCATATCAATACATTGTTATTTTTCATAACTTACAAATTACGGACATTCTATTAAATAACACGTAAACGTTCATTATAGTTATTACTTGGACCGGTTTGAAACTTTATACAAAGAAGTCGGATAAAGATACGTGCGAATTTTAGACAATTAAAGTTTTAGCGCTTGGAGATAAATTACTAAATTGATTTTACTTATCTTGCGATTTAAATTATAATAAATTATTAATCCTTTTATATTTTTTTAAGAGTTTCATTAGCATAGATTTAAACATGGCAACTTGACTTAATACTATTAAAATTTTCATCAGAGTAGATCATAGATCGTAGTTACGAAGGAAATAGTCTGCAAAATCGATTGATAGTTTTAATAAATTATCATCTAAGATTCGATTTTTGTCTAAAATCGGGCGATATCTTAAACATTTTGCTTAAAATCTGTCGTGTTTTGTGTTTTTAAATTTAAAATTTAAATTTCTTTTCAAAATTCACTAACATTTTTCTATAAATAAATAATAATAATAATCAAAAGCAAATACTTTATTGTGTAAATTTGTTATTTCATTAATTCTTATCTGATTTGAAGCAATAAATTAATCATTATTTATTTTTTTTGTCACATATTTAATTATCAAGTTTGGATCTAAATATTTTGTTATTAAGATAAATTTATTTTTAAAAGATTAATGAATTAAGTTCAATTACTTAAAATCTATACGAAAAACTAACCTTACTCCTTTAAATATATTAATTATTATTAATATATTTATAGACTAGTTGCACATGTTTGATTCTCGAAAGCGAGTATAAAAAACTTTTTAAGAAATGACGATTTTTAATGAATTAAATCCTTGAAAATTAACATCTTTTCTTTTTCTGGTGAGTTTTTCCATTAATTTTTTCAACTTAAACGTTTATAAGTCAGTTTTATCGTATTAAAATTGAACTTGGTTGATAACAAAGTGCGAAGATAAATGGAACGAATAAAATTCAAAGGTATTAAAAACATTTTGGATATGTTTATCGTTATTTTTAAAGATTAAGAAGTAGAAAAATTTTTCAGTTTTAAAGTGATTAGATCTGTTACTATTGAATTTTATCCAAAAATAGATATGATCTATTTATCTCCAGGACCAAAGTAGGCGTAACTGTTAACAGCGATAATAGCGATTAACGCGCACCAATCTAGGCCTGTTTTTGCGAGCGCATTAAAATTTAATGCTTATTAACAGATGTACAACCAAAATAGAAAGAACAAATAGATTAGATAATACACTACAAACCATTATTCAAGTTACAAAGTTCAATATTGACGTAATAAAGACATCTTGGTTCAGAGTTCAGGAAAGTAAATTTTATTAAGTTTTATGCTCGCTACTGTCGGATTTTCTGTACAACTAATAAAATACAATAGTTATAATTACAGAAAAATAAAAAATATATAAAATTACAAAGCACAAATCGTTAGAAAGCGAGTGTAAAAATGACGACAACGACAATAGCCTTTTTTTTTTTTTTTTAACAGTTACGTCAACCCGATTTATATAAAACTTTACAAATTATAAAACGCGTTTACAAAATCTCGTATAAATGGCTTTTGTTATTAAATTCACAAAGATTTTTATTAAAATTCTTCGATTATAATTTCGGTAATATTACAAAACGTAAATTCTTATTGCAGTCTCAACTATGCAAATAAATAAAGACAACGTTCCAGACAGAAATCAACACATAAGATTAAGGATAACGAAAATAAAAAGTAAATAAAAGAGAATTTCTTTTTAATTACGCTTACTTTTCTACTTAATAATGTTTCGGATATTAATCTTAGGATGCTTCTTAAGTATTATTTCAAATAATTTACTTATTAATTATCAAGTTCATAAATATCCGAATAGATTTTTGATAGATATGAATTAGTTTAAGAACTCTACAGAAATCCCGGTAATAATAATAATGATGATAATTAAATTCGAGTTCCTAATTAGAACTCGGTTAGGCCTTTTTTTTTTATATAAGAAGTCCGTATTTTTAATCGCAAAGGCCATTTATTATTTATTACAAAAGTTATTTTCCAATTGTGAAATCGCTATTCCTGAAGGAAATTATTTTTCGAAATAGATTATTGCTGTTGCTATTTATAGCTTCATCAATCAGACTAAATATTGTATTTTGTAACTCTACGTTAAATAAAATAATAAAATAATTTCGTACATTCCATTATAAATCACTAAATTTACGTTAAGATATTTGGCAGATTAAAATATTAATTTCCAAATCAGATCAGAAATAAATTGAATTTTTTTGTGGTAAATTTAGTATTTTTCCCTCTCAGACAATGCAACTTTCAGCTTTCGATGAGTACATCAGGCCTAATAATATCCGATTACAGATACACAATTAAGAATCGAGTAATTCGAGGATGACGATCGTTTTAACGACAGAAATTTCTATAAAATCGAAATATTTAACGTGAAAACAGTCGAATCTCGAAGCAGTTTAATGTAATCTATGAATCGTTTTATAACTGTTGTCGTTTTTATTATATTCCTCGGGAAATGAAAAGTCGTACGAACAGTTATTACATCAATTAAAACTCCAGGAAGATGTTTAGAATTAAAATTTACAAGTTCAGAATAAACACTAAATCACAATTCGTTTTCTTTCACATCTCACGATTACATAATGCAGCCTGAGGAGAGATGGTTTAGTATTTCTTCTGAACTTATAATTAATTTAACAAAAGTGATTAATAATAAATACGTTTTACTTATCTCAAAACGTAGTTGTATGTATTATACAGTACTGTACTGTATAATATACATAAATTACATACAGACTTATAAAGCAAAACTTTAATGTAGATCATCGATTTTATTTTTATTTCCCATTTATATTTCCGTTTTATAAAATTATTGTTTTTTTAACGATCTAAAACAATTGAGAGAATATAACTCTTCAAATATTAATATAGTTATTTAATTTATTACAATGCATTTATATTAAATAGAACAACTCTTACGACCCGAAAGCCAATCGCTAAACTCCATTTTTTTTGTTAATAACTCCAACTGTTTCACAATTAAATGCCCATATTTTAAATATATTATTAAGTCTACGCTTTGTATTTTAACACTATGTTTTACTTTATATTGTTATTTTTGTACTTTTACCGAGTTTTCTCGTTTTATATTTCCTTGGGGTAGTAGTTATCGTTTGCCTTTCGGCATTACTAATGTATATGTTAATAAATAAATAAATGATTTAGGATGCGATGATCGCGTTTAAATTTTGTATATTCTATAAAGATGTAGTCTTAATAACGTTAAATTATTATAGAATAAAATAATCTGTTCGAAATTTTAAATAGGAATAGGTTATGACCAGAATCGTGCCGATAAAATTGGATTATTTTCGGGTAAAAATTCCTAAATTTTGAGATTTACCTATTCCGTGGTAATGTAGTAGAAGTTACTCTATATCGTCGACGTAATTTTGAGAAAAAAATGTACGTAAGATAATAGAGAATAAGTTAAGATGGAAGCGTTATTTCGAATGATTCGTATGTAAAATTTTGGTGAATTTTGTTTTAAAGCATTGAATTTCTTTATCGATTTTGTAACTCGAATCGATCGAGTGGCTAAAATAACTAGATACGAGAAGTCAATCGATATTTAGGTTTATGTTTATTCCTTCTCCACTTTTACCAAGATTTCAGCAATATTTGGCGTACCGATAGCTGCGATATAGGTACAGACTTATTTATAAATAGATTTATGCGGGGAGAAATAAATACAATTAATCACTCGTAGTAAATTGGGTCGTCGTTTTTATTATAAATTTAATATTTTGTTTAGTAATTGCGAGTATAATTCGTGTAATAAGAGAAATTTAATTGATTTAAATACAGAAAATGATGATAAGATTTTCTTAAATTAGGTATTTCTAATAAAATATCATTAATTTGCATCGATTAGTTGTTTCTATCTTCGTTCCGTATCATCGATTCGTTAATGGAGATCGCTTAGTTTCGAAAATATCACGCTTTGCCGTTCTCAATTTTATTTTTGGATTATTATAGATAAAAGTTAAGCTAAAATTTTGATTAAGGAAACTCGACGTTTTGAAATATAGTCGTAATTATACGGGATATGGCAATAACAGATGGACATCCAGACGGACGGGCGACGGAGGCAATTACTATTTGGATAGTTATCGGCCTTATCGTAAAATAATAAGATAGAAGGCTTTTTAATCTTTATAGCTGGTGCATTTACCGTTAAACGTGGGTTAAACAAAGCGGTCAAAACCTAGCTCCTGTATTTATATAGGTTAAATTGAATAAATAACAATTAAAGCGTCACGTCCCATATCCTATTTTCAAATTTTAGAATTTTCGATTTACGAATTACACAATCTATTTTGCATTAAAAGAAAAACATATATGTACAGAATTTACGATATTTAAATATCATCGTAATATTCTCCAATTTTTATTTGTAGTTTTTACACTTCTCGTTACGCGCATTATTAACGTATAAATGCGGAATTATCCACAAAAATTCGGCACGTAATTAGTCGTCGGATGCCACGTTTTAACGACAGACATTTTGGCCACGCATCACTTCCTTTCCTACGACGCCACTCGCGTTCCTATTTTTATGTCGGTCATCAAACCCTTAAAGAGCTAACAAACTTATTGCCCGACGCAATAAGTCTCCATCCGATACGACCAAATACTTCTATACCAAATTTTTCCCCGATTTAAATGCAAAATCGTAAATAAAAATAAAATAGTTTCTACGAATCCTGTTACAAATCACACGTTATTAGTAACTCTCGAAGGAACAATTTACGGGTTTAGAAGTTCCGTCAGAGCAGAAAAAAGCTTCACCAAAACTGAATTTGATAAGTAATTTTCATCTTTAATTAGAATAATCTATTGAGATCCAGTTCTCGGAGTCATCCGAAAACAGTTCAGAAGTCGCAGTTCAGATATTTTTCCGAAATAGTTGTATCCCGTTGACCTTTAGAGAAACTCGACTTAAATTTAGAGAATTGGCGAGAGGCAAATAGGCCAAAAGTTAATTTTTGTTTGAAGGGGGAAAATTCTGCTGGCCTATTTACTTCTTCCTCCACCGCTCGTTTTACGTGTTAGCCTTTAATCCAATATATCGGTGACTTTTATTTCGCGGGCAACGGGGAAAAAATCTGTGCATTACTTTCGTTTAGTGCAACAAAATCGAATGTAAACATTCGCGTTTTTATCTTGACAAGCGCCATGTTTAATCCCGGCCGAAGTTTACGCGTAATCGTGGCGTAGAAAAATAAATTTTGACGGATTCGTCGCAAAACTTAAATTATTTTTTGTAGAAGGCCATCGATTCTCCATTGAAACCGTTCGTTTTGTTTTCGGTTCTTCTTTCTTAGAAAATTTTCCACCCAGAAACTTATTTGTTTGCTTTACGGTTCACTTTATTTTCTTTCTGTCGATCGTTACTCCATTAAATAATAATAATAATGACTTTGGCGCAATCTAATTTTAAAGCCGAACAGAATTAAGTTATAATCGATTGAATTACTCGTTATTAATTATAGAAATTTTTTCTTCGGAAACTTTATCCAGCAATTTTTTCAATATAAATAATAAACTCAAATTATTTCTCTTCTCAGAGGATGTTTCTCGTCACCGTAAGGAAGAACAGGTTTCTCTTTATTTGTAGTTAATGAACGAATAAATGAATCATTTTAATTCGATCCTTTATATAATTTAACAGCAATTACCGAGTAATTGATACCGTTTGGAAATTATTTCCATAGATTTTTCTCACGAAACTTGTTAATTATAAACTGTAATTAACGGGTCGGAGTCGGCTACTATTGTTAACCCGCCATGCTTGTCGTTTCTATTATAATTCGGGTTAGGGAAAGAGCGACGGAATGATAGGTTTTGAAAAGATAACAGATGTGATTTATGAGTCGGAGTGTCGACCGGGTTGTCTGCACTCGGCAGACTGCGCGTAACTAGGTTAACCGTATTTGGGTCGCCGTTTCGTGTCGAGAATGGCGTCAGCGACCTCTCCTCGCTCGACCGGATTCCCAGTTATAAATACCGACGGCTTCCGTAGGCTATATTAGAAGCGAGAGAAAAAAAGAAACTGGTAAATCTGGCCTTTGATTGGTCTTTCTCGATAGGATATGGCGTGATAGGCGTATGCTCTACCTATAAGCTGGACTGCCACTTAAATGATCCCGTTTTTTTTTCGAACGACGATTCATTTAAGACCGTATCAATTACCGACGTTCCTTCTGGCATTTCGCTAAAACCGACGAAGACAATTTCAAAATTCAACAATTCTTTGATCAGTTTATTATGTATTAAAAAATGATCGCTTTTAAAAGTAACCCAGTAGATCTATTAATAGAATAACCCCTCGATAACTTAACTGGTTATTTATTTATAGAATTTTATTAATCGTTTTTGTGTAATGTATTTATTCACTAAAATGTCTGTAGATTTTCCCCCATATATTTACACACTACTTAACGAGACTTAATTACTCAAATATAACAGATATGCCGTCTTGCCCTTGGAGATTTAGAAAAAGAGATCTTATGAGAGAAATCGTAAGATTTCAATTCTTAAAAAAGTATTTATTTTCTACATCCCTTTATCGATCTGTCAACCTCTTCAATGAGTACCTTTTTTTTAAAATATTTTACTGGAACATTTAAACTAAAATAACTGCAGTTTTAAAGCTCAGTGAGTTTCCACTTTATGTCTAAATCTAAGGTTATTGTCGGTATTCCGAACGTTCCGAGATGTAAATTAAGTATTCGCACTAATATTTTATCAAAGGCTCGGTTTAAATTGTCCGGGGTGTAGTTTTGTGACGTTTCGATCGAGTTTCCAATTTGCAATGGCTTAGTAAGTGTGGCGTATAATTATAGAATATAGGCTACACATACACATACAATTACGAATCGATCGTGAAAAGGCATAAGAGCAAATAAATTGTCTGACAATTAATTACGTAAAACTAACAATTGAACAAATTTTATAAGCACAATTTAGTTTTTAAATTTAATTAATTGAATTTTTCATTTACTAATTTACAAAGCTTCAAATTTTCATCTAATTTCGAATAACTATTAATTTATTTTAATTTCAAAGCTAATTAAATTAATTTTGGATTATAATTAGATATGGCACAAAACCGTAAAGAAAGACGAGCGCACGTAGCTGCGACCGCGATCAAACACACATTCGCACACAATTATATATAATTCATAATTATTTGCTGAAAGCTTCTCGTCCTATTCAATTTTTGTACTTGTTAAATCTCACAATTCAATAAATGTAAGACTTTTCATATAGAAATGTGTGTTTAAAAAACGGCAAAATTGTCGTTGTAAAATGCAATTCGGATCTAAACCCCTTTTCAGCTGTTGAAAACCTTAAAAACACTGGTCCCGAGTAAAAGTCACAAGGAAAATGTAGGTTTAGTTTAATATTAACCAATAAAAACGCATATATAATGTTATACGATGAGTACTAAATATATGATATAAAATTTTTTAAATTTAAAAAAAAAATTAAAACCAAATGAACTTACCTGGATGAGAGCGATACTTATAATTATTTATTTATTCAAAAAACAGCGAAAGACTCAATGTATCAGTAGAATTTTGTTAGTTTGGGTTTAAATTTATACAACTCGTTTAGATAATTTGATAGAAATATTATTAAAATCTCAAAAACATTTTAAAACAATTTATTCTTTAATTTTTTTAAAGTGAACAAATATTTACAAATAACGCGTTTTGCTTTATATTCGACGTCTAAACTAAGCTACTAAATACACTGGAGACAAGCAAACTTAATGGATTACGCTCGTAGATTAAGTTTAAACTTTAAAAAAATGTTAACCGAATAATTTATAATATATTTTTTGGTTTCACTCCATCAAAACTTAAGTTATTATTTATTAAAAATTTAAGCTTTTCCCTGAAGTGAATAAAAGTCAAATTTTATTATTTAACCTGCCCTCGACTTAGTTCTTAGCTTGCTAACTAGTTTTTGTTTTAAAGCACTTTATTTATTAGCCTACATCACGTCAAAAAAATCATTTTACTCAAAGAGATTTTAAAAGAGAGATAAGAGGATTTTGTTTAAAAATATCTTTTCAGATTTTAAATCAGCTTTTTATTTATAATTTTCTCTCTCTCTCTCTCTCTCTCTCTCTCTCTACCATTTAAAAATATAAAGATAACACTTTAAATAACTTTGATTTTATCTAATTTGAAACTTGTCTTCTCTTATAGGAAAAAATTAAAATATGTTATAAAAAAATATTTAAAATAAATTTTAAAAATTTAGATCAGATAACTTTAACTTTCTTTTAGTCAAACAAACAATTGCATTTTATTGTTTATTTGATAACATTTATTGATCTTTAAAACTAATTAACGTTTATTTTATTATTTAATATTGAAGTTTCGAACTCGAAATTCATTTAATTATTTCAGAAATTGCTAAATCCTTTGTTTTAATTTTCATTGTTTTAAAGAATTCTTCATAAAAGCACAAATTAGAAAATCGCTTTTTGATTGTCACTTGTTTAAATTGTAATTCATAAAAAAGAAAAGAATGAAAATCATCTGAGAAAAAAATATTTTGTGACTATTCGCTTAACTATCACCGAAGATGATTGAATTTATTTAATAATTTAAACAATATAAAGATAAGTAAACCAACCGGAGTAATTACTTGTTAATTGTAATGTAAGTAAGAAAAAATTCTCATTGAAATGAATTTTTCTTTTTGAAATTTTAATGAATTATCTTACCAAAAATGAAATAAAATTCTTTTAATTGTCTAATGTCAATTCTAACGTAAAAATCTCAAAATAGAAACAATTTATAAATTATTATTATCGTATTTATTATTAATTTTCGATAACTTTCATTTCCAAAATGAGTTTTATGTTATCATTACTCGAATAAACGCAATTATAATTATTGGAAAATGGAATTGGAGTTGTAAAATACAGTTCGTAGACGAATATTTCAAAGTATTTACGACTTCGAAATTAAAGAACGAACAAAAAGGAAAGCTTTGCTATAACTTCAAACGAAGAGTGTATATTTTTCTTGCCCCGAATGACTTCGTGAATAGAATAAAATATGAGCCTAAGTTGATCATAGCGTGTCATAGACTTCATTCTCTTCTTCAATAAATGACTAAGCGCTTTCAGTGCTTAGATTCCTTTCAACTGTTTATATTTTTACCAACAGAAAAATTTGAACTTTATCACAACTTTTTGTATTTTGTATATTTATAATTAAGGTTAAACTTTTACAAGTTTAACCTTAATTATAAATATACAAAATACGGTTAAACTTTTACAAGTTTAACCGTAATTAACTGGTTAAACCTAATAAAACCTCGTTCTACTCCAGTAGTTTATGCTTTTATAAGTCTTATCGTTCCATTATATTCCGTATAAGATAACTCAAAACACTACTTAGCTTATATAATTTTGCTAAATATATTACTTAAATATAATGTTATATCTTATATAATATTATTTTAATGAATTCAAAATATTTTAATAACAATTATAATTTTTACAAATTAATCTTGATATCTTTCCACTTTCGTTTAGTTTTCTTAAAATTTTACGTTAGTTTTTCCGATTTTACGTTCGTATCTCATTACTAATTATATCTAACGAAAAATCTAATTAATTTTATTATAATAATTATCTCACTGTCAAATTACGGTATTAAAATATTCCAGTGGTAAACTCTAACCTCGTTCTATATTTAGATCGAATTTGACCTTGGTTAGTCATATTGTAAGTGGTTTAGTCTTTTAATAAACCGAAAGTTCATCAACTCTACGTCGTTCTAGTCATTGTTCTTGTACCGAATGTCATTGTGAATGGTCGTTGATCCTTTGGCTTTTCCCTTTCTTCCGTTCGAGAGGTTACACAACGTCTTCTTTCACTAAGACTGGCAGAGCTTCTTTCTCCCTCCTTTCTTTCTTCGTCCTTAACTCATATACAACGTTGCTTAACACTTAGAATGACACTTTAACTATTTCAAACCAGATAATTTAACGAATGTGTACGAGCAATTTGTATTACAGTACTACGCCTGTACGAGAATGCTAAGAAGCGCATTACAATTTACAATTTTTATTATAACTTATTATTTATAAAGTAGACCGCATTGACTTTACGTTGTTAAACTTCTCTAAATATTTTTCTGGTGTATAAAAATATATTTTAAGAACTTCAAAGAGGCAAATAATGCAAAATATATTCTAACGACATGTATATTTTATCATCATCTGTTGAAGATTACGGTCGAGTGCTTAAAGTATGAAAATACTAGTAGAGAGAGTTTCGGTTCCAAGAAACCGGGTCTATTCGTCTGTAAATATAGAAAAAAAAATCAAAAATAAGTATTTTATTATAGAAGCATTCATTTACTTGTTTATCATGACATTGGCCATGATGTTAATGTTTTATAAATATCACTTAATAAAATGATCCGTTAGTTGACTCGCTTCGTTTAAAACATTTTTTATTTGTCACATTTATTACGTAACAGATCGTCACGAGAAAATAATTTACCTTTTTTTATAAAATTAATCCACAACTTTATAATTTACATTTGCTTCTAATTTAAAAAAGTTATTAATTAATTTCTGGAACACCTATCACTGTCCAATCGACTTCTCGTTCTCTATAATATAAGCCTCTAATAATTAACTACTGGCTGTTTTCTTCCTTTTTTTTATTTTTAAATAACCTAATATTTTAAAAAACAGACCAAATTATAACATTGGATAACTTCTAAAATTTACTCTAGTCCACTTGACGTGCAAAGCAGAAGTTACCCGATAATTAATTTTTAAAATTTCGAAATTGATTTACAAATTTTAATGAAAAATTGAGACTTTTTTCAGTCTAAAATTTGAAATTACCGAACCTTTTTCGAGGATAGGAGGAGAGTTTCTCCTCGTCGATTCGACATTTAGCTAATTAGGTGATTTGTAAAATACAAAGTAGTGAAGGAGAGAGAGAACACGGGGTCGAGTAAAATGGCGGAACCAATTGGCGACAGGCAAGACGATTGGGAGAGATTTGTGGTCGAGGAAGGAATCATTACGCGAAAAGATCACCCACGCTGCCTTTCTTTGAGCGATTGGTCGCCAAATCCCGTCTCGTGCACTTCCCCAAACCGGGCCTCTCTCCCTTCCTTTTCCTGCCGCGAATAACAACCACCGTAATCAGATATATAACGTGGACGCTCTCATTTCCGTAATGGAATCTCTACAATGCCCCCGAGTACGTCGACGTCAAATCCGAGTCATTGGTCAAAATTCTCACAAAAATTTACTCATTCTAATCTTTAAATAGTCCCGCCAATTCGATAAAAATTATTATTTTATAAATTAAAAATAGATGGGCCTATTCGTAAAAGTTCAGTTTTCTAAGTAATTCAAATTTTTTAATAATAATTTAAATAATTAGCCTACAGCTAATCCTAGTTAATTGGTTAAGCGAATGTGTTTTCTACGATACGTCTGTCGTGTGTACTAATTTAAATTAAAGCAAAAGTAATTTCATAAATGTAAAGAACTAAATAAAAACTTGCTTTATTTTTCTTACTTTTTATTTAACCTGTGACATCAATTAACAATTGTTAATCCACGAATAAAAGTTAACGAGAGACTTACAAACTATCGAAGTAATAAATCTACAGAAGTTCTGAACTAGAGCTTTTAATCTAGTCCTATAAAAGCCCACTTTATGATCACCGGTTCGAAAAGATCTTTCAGTGACGCTTAAAACAAAACTTAACTGTTACGTCGAGAAGAAATCTATCAATTTTCTAACTAATTTAGCGCAAACAACGCCGCGAAAATCCATTCCTTAACCGTTCTTTCCTATAGTTTCTACATTATGTGATCGTATCTAGAAGTGGTAGGAAAGGACGATCCCATCCTTAAAATTGAGCTCCATTTCAAATTTTATATCAATGATGAAAGTGTATAACGGCGAACGAGTCTTTATGGACACTTACAAGTTAGATTTATACATTCGACGTCCAATGCCGTTTATCCTATTGGTCGAATGAGTCTAGTTATGCGCAGGGGTGGATTTAGGGGTTTCAGCTGTACCCCGAATAAAGCAGAGTTCCTCGGGTACAGTACATATTGTTTTCTTTCTGCCTCTCCGTCTAAAGATTTCTGGAACCGCTAATGGTTATGCTCTATATGTCGAAATTAATACTAACGAAGCGAACGTGTACCCATCGATGGTATCACCATTGATTAACTAAATACATATAACTCGATTTTTCCCAGTTTGAAGAAAGAAAAAAAGTTCTAAACACGTTTATTTTAGAGGTATTTGGTGATAGAACGAAGCACGGGGATAACGTCTGCCATTTCATTCGTACATAATCCAAGGAATTTACGAGATAAGTTAAGTGGATAGGCATCAACTATTTTTTGACAAAAATATTATTTTAAAATAAAAACGTTTTCCGAAATCATTGCGAAATCAATTGGAGAAAGAATGGATCGTTAGACTTTTAAAGGGAAAAGAGCATAAGTCGACGATTGTTTTGTAGTCTGTTTATTAACGTGTTCTCTATGCCAAACAAAATAATGTTTGCTTTACTATTGTTGATTATACAATATCAGGTATTAATATATAATCCACTAATATAATATCCTATGCCTTTATATCTGTAGCTCTACGCAACCGGTTTTTATTAGTGAAATGTGCATTCGTAGATCAGCCACATTTGAATTGAAATTTTTCTTAGAAAAATTCGTAATTAGAAAATGTTTATAAGAATATTTTAGTTTGAATTTACTTTTATTCAAGAAAACAAATTATATTTATGCTATGATCCACCTTAAAATTGACGGGTTTCGTTCTTCCTTCCGTTATTTTACGTGTTACAGCTAGTAAAAATGAAACGAAAGCTATCAAAAAGAAGTAATTTGTAACAATTATAGAAGTTAACAAAATGATTTTTTTGTAGGCCTAATTTGAAATTGTTATATTAACGAAACTTTTTGAGATCGTCACACAGATAGATGTTTCTTTTCCGCCAATTTGACAACTATTAATTCTGTAGCATGTCAAAATTTCATACGACGGACTTTTAACAGGATCCAAAATCTAGATATAAAAATTTCAGAAGTAAATCCTTTAGTACATAATTTCTAGCTTGATCTATCTAGAATCGATAAATAAGTCTACAAATAAGATAAACTACAGTTTTATCTATAGTTCTCTCTCTATCATTATTCATTTATCCCTTATTATTTTTTTATGTAGACCCGCGAAAGGCATAAAAGCATCGACCTTTATCTAGACAATGACCTATCTTTATAGGCTTAACCTGACGAAATGCTGTGGCTATACAATTAATCTCTAAACAACGCTTTTGACATTTATCTATTACAGTTAGAAAACTAAATTAAAGGAAAAAATCTTCCAAAATTTGATTTTACTCGGTCTTTATTGAAGTTTAATCTATGAAATTGCGCGAGTTTCTTCATGAACGTTCAAACATTTCTCAGGTTTATCAACTGGAGAATGCTTGACTTTTAACTATAGCGCATTTCGTAGTCTTTAGTAGTAGACGTATCGAAAGTTCTGTAAATTCGAATTATTTAATCTATATTTAACACGTTACCTGATTATTAATAGTCGTGTTTGTCGTTCTCACACCTGTTCAAATAAATATTCCTGCGAATAAATACGTTAAAGTCTTTAATAACTTTTTGATTGCACAGAATCGAAATTTTAGCCTAATTTTAGTTGTAAATAAGCGTATTTACAACGTATAACTTTATTAGAAGAGGATTTTATCCAAAATTTAAACGGCTGGGAATCACCCGTCGGTTATAAAACAAAATTTTTAATGATCTCTCTCTCTCTCTCTCTCTGTCGGTTCTCATCACTAAAGGTAATTTATCAATTAAAGCGGAAACCGGAATTTTATTAAAATTTATTTTCAATGTAATTCATTTTCAATAGGAAAAAAACATACTGTGTTAGTCAAAACAACGTCGTCTCTTGGCAAGAGTTGCGAAGACGCGTCGCACCGTTATGGCCCGGATCGACAAAAATGTGCTAGAGAAAGTGTGGCAGGAATTTAACGCATGCGGCCTACGCGTTGGACCCATATCAGACATTGTAAGGTGACATTTGTGCTTTAGTTTGATAACATTTTTTTCCGCGGAAAGCGTTGCTAATTTGAAAGAAAACGTCAAAGTCGTCGACGTCACTCGGGTTAACCCCCGCACTAATTCTCTCGACTTTTATTCGTCACATTGGAATTTTTTTTTACACGAAGATAATTTATTTCGAATAATTTCTCAATGAACGCTTTTTTTGTTTTTTTTTTAATTTTATAAGCTAACACTTAGAAATGATTTTAAAATGTTAATCAAAAATTATATCTATATTTTTGAGTCATTGCGAATATTATTTTCTTTCATTCCATGAATATCGAATTAAATTTATTTGGATTATTTTACTTAATAAATAAAACGCGTTCCTAAAATAATTTTCTTTATTACGGGTTAGGAGTTTTTTTTGTATTTAACTAATCGAGGCCGTAACCTTTTTGCCACGGATCCTTGGCAGTGTGGAGAATCTACTGACCTTCTCCATGGAATAATGCTGTTAAACGCATAAAATAAAACACGTGGGATTACGATAATACATGTAGAGTAGAGCATTTATGGTAGTAAGTTCGAAGTAGTGATAAATCCGGATATTTCGGGTTATCTACGATAGTATCTATGATTTGGATGGGTGACAAAGTCGCGGTTACTGCTAATACAACCCGAGTTTGTTTCCTAAATTAGTAATCGAAGGAAACGTAAGTATTCCTTAGATATCGATGAAAATAAATATGTAATTTTTTCCCACGAGAGTTCAAGGTTTCCTAAATCAATCCAGACTCTTTGGCTCCTCAGATTAAGATCCCTACGTTATAAAAAAGTATAACTTCTGGTACACTGTCTTTTTCTTTTATGACTTATTTTTCGCCCATTCTTTTATCCTATTTAACAATCGTTTCCATTCGTCCTTAAGAGAAATTTTAAGAAGCCCCCCTTTTTTTTGGCAACCGATAATTACCCGATTCGGTTTAATAATCGAAACCGTCGCTTCCATCGATGACTTATTTCGGCATAGAACATAAAAGCGAATGTGTGTATAATTTTATTTCTATAATGATACGTCCAACGTTTCGAGTGACGTAGTTATTAGACAAAAATCAAAAAATATATAAAACTTCATAATAAAAGAACAGATAATTCGTAGAAAAGGTCATCCCGCATAAAGTGTAGATATAGCTTAATTGTTGGGATTCGTAACAAAACCGTCAATTTCCGTTGACTAACTCTTGAAATAGTAAGTAAAACTCGATTTATTTATTCAAATTTTATGAAAACTATCGAAAAATGAAAGCGAAGACGATATTATAGATAGCATCACTGTAAATATCCAGGATTCCTTATTCGGGGATTGTGTCTTACTTCACTTAAACGTTATTTAACTTATATTTCGTTCTTGTGTACATTTTGAAGAATGCTTAACAGGACACAACTTTAACTTCAAATTTATCTTTTCGGCATCTCTCTAGTCGGATGCGAGTTTTCAGTTCCAGACTAAAAAGGAGGAGGAGGATTTCGTCATTTGGATCCTTCGAGGACTTTTCTCGCTGGATTCAGACTGTTAACAAATTAATTCGTCCTGTTGTTTTATCCGTTCAGTTGGAGGATACTCCAACCGAACGGATAATGACCGTCGAGGTCACTCGTTCTTTCCAGACCAGTTTGTAATTGTTTATGTTCGGAGTATGTAACAAATCGTCGTGACTATTCTCCGGTAAGCGGGTGGTGTATAACAACAGGGGGAAATCAAACAAACTTTTTATTCTCTCCTTCGATTAGGCCTAGTTACCTATTCGTTTTCTACTGCGAAAAATCGAGTTTCTTCTTTACTTCCTTTCTTTTTCCGAATGACACAAGTTTTCGGTGTTCACGGACGTCGTTCGCACAAAACGTAGGATCCTTTCCTCGTCTCAATCGACGTTCTTCACTAAATTTGTTCATTGTTGTAGAAACCCAATAGTACAATTCGGCAATCGCGGAGTTTCCTTTAGCTAATCGTGGGGGGAGGCGACGGAAGCGATTCTCGGACGATGTCTCATGGGCGCGCGCTCTTCCACGCGTCATTCGAGGAGGGTTAACGTCGGGGGGAGCGATTTAAAAGCGTCGATGACGGTTCGATAGTCGATACGCCCGATAGGTTTACGCCCGAAGGGGGATAGTTATTGGACGAGGCCGCGGGTCTACGGATACGCCTACCGACCCGTTCGACGCTTTTTACCCTGGGCTTCCTCCGCGCCTGTCATAAACGTCTCTCTGTGGTGTCGTCCCTTCGCCCGATAATTAAGGTCGAAGTTCGAACTCTAGAAATCTCCCTTCTTCCTCCTTCCACTAATATAAACGAAATGCTTTTACTATTAACTGGTGGAAACCAGATCATCTTTGCAAAGGTTTTTAAATACTGTATTTGTTATCGAAGATTTATCGGATCCAGCTTCTACACATCGCGATAACTTTGGAATTCGGCCTCGTTCCTTCAATTTGTTGCCAGGCGACCTCTTTTAATTATCTTTCACGGAGAACAATTAATAATAGATAAGTTAATTCGTAAGTCGAATCCAGGTCACTTCTGTCCATTTTTCCTCGTCGTTCCAATGACCACGAAATTAACAGACGGCGATTTTAATATTTCATTACAAAAGCAAAGGAATAAACGGATATATACCTATCTCTTTGGATGTAAAAACCGACTTGATTTAGAATGAAGACCTCTCTCGATGGGCATCCGGTAATCTCCGTTTTAATCCGCTTCTAACCTCAAACATTTAACCCTCGTTTCTATACACTGCACCACTAAAATCGGAACCATAACTGCTACGGATTTGATCAATCCTCGCTAGAACCGATCTTCGTTCTCCGTTTCTCCATCCTTGAAGGGTCGGGGAATTTGCAGAAACTTTTTGAATCTAACAGGATTCTGGAGAGAGAACTGAAACGAACTCACTACCGGGACAAAATGAAGAAAGGCGTCCGGAATCTGGAAAAGCACGTTTTGGATCGCCTGGAGAATATTGTCGGGACGTGACGTCGTTAAGACGGAAGCGACTTATTTTAGCTAATTTTTAAGTAATCGTTCGACTTTTTATTGAGGAATCGGAAGTGGAAATTCCAACCGGAAAAAGCCAGACTGGTTCCGAGAAATCGTAAGATGTTATGTAAATAATAAATAGCTTTATTAAAGGACGTCCGAAGTAAAAGGAAATCTGGAAATGGATTTAAAGAACTAAGAATTCAAAGAGTTAGTCCGGTGTGGACAAAAGAAAACGGGAGGAAGAAACACCAAAGAAATCGTATGCGGGAAAGATCGACCACCGTTACTTCCCGACCGGGTGGTCTTCTCCCCTCGTCTCTTCGAGGGGACAAAGCCACTTCGTCCTTAATTTAGTCTCCGAATTTACACTGGTTGCGCTTTAAAGTGTCTTCGCTCGAACCGATTCGGATTATTTTGAAATGGACAGAACTGGAGATGAATCATGGATGTCTGAAATCCTTATTCGGAATTTGGGGAAGACTTAAATTATGCCAAGCTGGAATAGGTAGAAAGATTTTTGTTTTGTGATTTAAAAAAAAAAAAACGGAAAAGTACGTTGAATTCGCATTTTCATCACTTTCAATAATTACGTAACGATACTTTCGAACCGGATCCAACAATAACGTGATAATTGTTTAATGGGCTCGGCACTGGAACCGGATCTAAATTACTTTTCCATTTCGATTTTCGGTGACGCAGACAGGGTGATAAGGTCGAAGTGTCGCCGGATTCCTTCCTCATTGGCGCAAAATTATCAATCTGTCTAACGGTCGTCCCCGTCCAATAGGCAAATTTTTATTCTTTCCCCTCCTTATTCGCCAAACTCGGGAATTAATAACTAGACTAATCCCGAAGGCCTAACAAAGTCTTCACGTTAGGCCTAACGAAGTCTTCACGAATAACTGTTTAATCTCGGACGAACAAAAATAATCCTGGGGAAAAGTCTACAGGACCGATCGACAGATATTTCGTAAGACCTAAAGATACAGATCGTGAATAGCCTCTCTTAAATTCGAATTTACGGCTTAAAAGTAAATATGATTTTGTGAGAAAGGTCTTTACTTACCGACAGCAGAAAGAATCGCACAAATAACGACACCGACGGAAAATTACTACGAAATTTAATGAATAATTGGTCAAGGAAAATAAAAAATAATCACTCACGTTCAGAAGTTGAATCGCTTTTCCGAAAATATACTGTATTAAACATCAGGAAAAACTTTGCATGTATTGTACCAAAAGATCCGTAGGATATTTTTATTTGGCATAATGTTAATTAATATTCAGATATAACTTTAGATGTATTTTTATTGAGAAATAAGGACAGTGGTAGGAATTGATTGTTGATTCTGTATCAATTAGGGAAAGGGACTGTCCGACGACCATTACAATTCGGAAGAAACGTATAAAGGAAACGACAATATTTGGACGAAGAAGAGAGGTTGGATAAGAATTTCGTAGCAGAATCTGCGGGCTCTCCAGTGCTGAATTATAGACGTTCGACCGACGGAGAACTCTTCGTCTCGATTCCTTCCAAACGAATTCGAGACGCGGCACCTTTCCTTTTTGGGGCTTATAACGTCCCTCCGCCCTTCGATAGAGCCATTTCTACTTTATTTTACGTCAGCTCCGGGCCGACAGCGCTTCGTATCTAGAAATCTTTCCTTCGAAGTTACGTAGTCGAGTTCCCTCCTTCGCCAAATAATTCACAGAGCGCGCGGCGGCTCTATCCTAATAACGATATTTCCTTCTGTTCGGTTCGGAATTCGAGTATTTTCGAAACACGAAGCGAACAGAAAAAACGCGAGAACCAGAAAGAACCCGTTATTTTTGTTTTGGAATATTTTACCCGGAGAGTAGAATTGGCTTTAGGTTTTGGTGTGCGAAAACTCCCGACAATGACACCGAACTACAATCCAGTTGACGTCGGCTTACCTAAAAGAGGATGCACGCGGGCGGAAAAATGAAGGCGACGGTGAACGTCAACCGCTGCTGCCTACCAATCGTCTCTTTTGACCTTGATAATTAAAATGGGGGATTGGATGACCCGTCGTCCACGTTTCACATCGCCTTAATATCGCTGCCCGCGTCATCTGCCTAAAGTCATCGCCACCGGTCCTCCGCTCCACGTTTCTCTCCGTCGTTCGAATTAGAAACGACTCCCTATCCACCACCGATATCGAATCTGTACTTCCGATCTCGATGTTTATCTTTTCGATTCGGAATTTACTTCCGGATGAGTAAGCACCCTCTCTTTCTCTGTCGGGGAGCTCCTCTTATTCACTCCAACTTCCATAAAGAAACAAAAAGGTAGTGTAATACTGAAGAAAATTCCGACTCCTTTCGAACCAGATAAATCGGGTCAATTACCAAACGTCTACGCGTCAACGGATCCGATTTTTGGAATCCGTCGTCTTATTTTTCGTTTCCGATTTTAATTTCGAAACTTGCTTCGAGTCAGAGGCAATTGAGGGAAAATTTTACGCTTAAATAATTAGACGCTGACGTCATCGCACGTAAATTATTTTTACGACTTTCCAACCCAACAAATCGGGTCTTCCGTCGGTCCATTTTTCCGGGAAAGACGAGTCGTTTCAGTGTTTCTAAACTTTCGCGGGACCTGGAGGTTGTGCAGAAACTTGAGCATTTGTGAAATTTGTATGAAATTTGGCTACCTGATTGCACACATATAATTGCTCACAGCTACAAAGCTTTTAAGACAAATAATTAGTGGAATCTATTGTATACTTTGGATTTAGTTTCTTACATACTAATGAAATATGTTGTTTTTAAGTTAAACATCAAACTTGCAACAGAATTTTGGTGGAGATGAGATACGGACGGATAGAGGTTTTCATTACATCTTTAGGAGTTTTAGTTTCGCGAGCTAAAATAGAAAAATTATTGGTTTAACGTTAACGGAATTTCGAACAGATCGCTTCTACGTAATTTATTGTAGGTAGAGCCATCCGAAAAAAGTCAGTCTTAAGAGTCGGAGTTTATAAATTTTTATCGAAATACCTGATCATTATTTACAAATCCGCCTTTGTTTCTAACCGCCAAATGCTGTTAATTTAAACTAAACATTTTTATATGCCTTTTCGTATTAACATCCCGTTAACATTGCGAATTGTCATTGAACCAACGTAAAGTTTGTACATGTAAAACGCCTATCGATAAATTATCGAGGAGAGATTTTTAAATTCTATCGATACTACGGTACTTTCGGTAAGTTCATTTAAAAAAGTTCCGAAAGTAGGTTAAGAGAAATTTATAGGAAGTGAGAAGGCGAGTGATGTCGACCGTTTTAAACGCGGACGGTGCTTTTTTCGGCGGAAAAAGAAACGAAACGGAGGCAAAGATGGACACAAGCAGAGATTTTTATTGGTTCCTTAATAACCTGCTGTACAAAGATAAATCGGGGAAAAATAATTGGCTAAAAACAACCCGAACGACGGGCATCGGATTAGCTATTTTCCATAACAAAGTTTACTTCTCACAATCGTATACTGTACACGAGATGAACTATTTATACCACGAATTACGTACGTGACGGGTTCGAGATCGACCACAACGAGATAACGTGCGACGGAACGGAGTACAAAAGAATAAAAGCTTCGTCTACCGCGCGGGCCACTCCCCTACCCACCTAACGCATCTAAAGGATAACAACTAAAGACGTCGGCGCCCGTCGACCGCCGCCACGCGTACTCGAAACCCGGAGGTGCCCGAACGTATAAAAGTTGCGAGACTCGGCGCCCCCGACTACGCGTGGACGCGCCGACGCCGGAAACACGGGAGGAGACGAGTCCTCGTCCTGCGGGACTAGTTTCGTCGAAGCGTCCGAACGCTTTGTACTCGATCGAGTCAACGCCCGATCACCAACACACACCAGAGAGATTGCACTGTCGGACTCGGCGCGGGGACCCGGCGTCCTCCTACGCCACGCTTACATTCTGTGGTGATGATGATGGTGATGATGGCTATGCGCGTGTTCTGGCCGAGGATCGAGAGCCTTGATGACGATCTTCGGTCGGAAACTGTTGGGGTCGGGGTTGATGACGGTCAGGTTGCTCTTGCACCGGTGATTGCGCCCGAACTCGTGCTTCTTGTACACGCCTCCGTGGGTGATGGGAGTGGGCAACAGTTTGAAGCAGGGGTGCTTGGGCGCCGGCAGACAGGTGGGCAGCCGGTGCTTGTCCAGAACGGGTGGGTTGGCCACGTGGCGAGGTCGGTGGTGTTGGGGTCGCTCGCCTCTTCCGTGCCTGTGAGAGGTGGACAGGTCCAGGGGCCCGTTCTGGTCCTTCTGTGAGTCCGTCGACTTTCGGTGCGACTGGGGCTCGGGTTTGACCCGGGGTGGAGGCGGGGGAGGAGGCGGAGGCGGCGGCGGTTCTTCAGGTGCGGGACTGGCCGTGGGGGGAGGCGAAGCCACCGTCGCTGCCGATTTATCGATTTCCGGCGTGGGCACCGTGGACGCGGGAGAGCCGATGTCGTCGTCGCAGCTGGAACGTGCCTGACTGCCGACGTCGCTTCCTCTTCCGCTGTCGGCCTCGGTGTCGTCCGTGGCCTCGGCTTCGTCTTCCTTTTCCGCCTCCTTCTTGGGAGAGGGTCGGTCGGACAGTTCGGCCTTCTCCGCGCCGTCCGTCGTGGTGACGACGGCCGGAGAAGAAGATGCGACCCTCTCCTCCTTCTCTTCGGCCCCCTCCGCCGACGAACACTTTCCCGATTGGTCCACGGCGCTCTCGGCCTCGGACGCTTCTCGTGCTTCTTCTCGTTCCGCACCCGTTTCGGCCGAGACTCTGTCCTTTCGTTCCTCTTCTTCCTCCTTCATTTCCGCCTCTTCCGTCACTTCCTCCTCTTTGTCGGTCCGGCCTTTATCTTCGGCCTTGTCCCGCTCCTCTGTCTCCTCGACCACTTCCATGGCCAGGTCGTTGGTCGAGTCGGCTTTAACGTCGGTCGACTCTTCCTCTTCTTCCGCGAAACACATCTTCATCCGCTTGGCGGGACGTTCCACTATTCTGTAGAACAATTTCATGGGACCATTCTGCAAAATAAATACACATTAACACTGCAAATGGATCTTCCGGTATTAATTCTAACAATTCTTTTATGTTTTTATTTTAAAAATACGTCAGATTACACGTCACACTTAAGACCTGTGGTAACAATTACAATACAGAACAGAATACATTAAAAAATCCCACTCGAATGAATATTTAAACGTTGTGCTTTCTACACGATTCCTATAAATTTCATCAATGTGCAGAAGCTTATAATTAGGTGAAATGCACAAGGAATAGTAGAGCAATTCGAGAGAATGCAGGTATGTTATAAAAGTGCTTTCATATTTCATGATATATATAGATTCAGCGAGATCATTTTCTTTTTCAATTCGCTCCTTCATTCTGGATAATATTAAGAGAGAACGGAAGGTATTCGATTTTTATAATTGTCTATCCCGTTAAATATTGCGCGTTTGTTTCGTACGCTATTGAGGACAGACATCCCTACGTTTCAGTAATTTCGAGTTCATCATCTGTCCACTAAATTGAAGTTTTCTTATAATTAAAAATCTATAAGTATTGATCGACATCGGTATCTTCATAATCGATTTCTCTAAACAAATTGCTGAATCATATATGTAGATGTGCATATATGTCTAAGTTGCGGTGCATATAAGATCGTCTCTACCGAAGAGGCGATCTACCAACGACTTAACCCGGGATAAATTAACTTTATCCCTCATTAAAATACAATTAAATTTGTTAGGTTTATAATTTGCACGGAATAATCTTCAACAAACGAGGAATTTAATAAACTACCGTTTAGAATGCGGGCCCCCTTATTAACTGTATAGCATACAGTACATTGGCAATTTCGGACTTAGAAACTTTATTAGCAACTTCTCTTTAATTTTATTTGTTTTGAAATATATTATTGTGAAGGCATTTTCTTTTTCCGTACAGACTTCATTCTGAATGAAATAAATAGGAATGTTTACTTCTAATAATGTTCTTTCTAGTTCCATGATATTTGGGGTAATTCCGCATGCATCGTAATATGCAACTTATAGATAGGCTTTGTTAGCATAAAGAATAGACGTTAATAGTTAAATAGATTTTGGAAGAAAATATTCATTCGTGCGGATATCAGATTTAATGTCGTTGATTCCCTAACATCTACTTTTAGTTGATTATTTTAACAAAATAAATATTAATAATTGAGAAGAATACTTACGCGTCTCCAAGCGTAAATATACGCAATGTCTATAAGACTGTAATCGTCCCTCAACGGGTCGTCCAGGTACATAATCTCCACCTGAAAAATATAAATTCGTCGTCAACGCCAGAGTAAAAATTATTCACTAATGTAATGTAATGACTAAGTAAGTCTATTACAACTTATGCAAAAATTTATATGTCGCGAACATAGTTTGATATACTGTCTACCTCTATATTATATACTATATAGGTCCATATCTTTCAAGGAATTATTAAATTAAAAGTCGATATAAGACTGGAATCTGGTGGATAAAATAGACAAGTAGTGTCATAACAGGAAAGATCGGAAATTTAAATAATACAGACGAAAGATTGTTATTATATACCTGTTTGCGAATACAACAGTGGAAACAAAGTGAAATACTTTAAATAAAGTTTTATCGTTGGCAGTTTCCGCTCGACGTATTATTTTTCAAAGTTTGTATACAAGTGTTCTTTAAAGTATAAAATCAGCACCGCGCTATGTTAGTTTATTATCCTCTTGTGAGGGCTAGAATGGGGCTCCGATTCTCTCGTGCGTTGTATCGTAAAGATGCCCTACATTATTTCGAATTGCTCGACCCAAACTCGTGATTGGAGCAATAAATACGAAGTTATGGGATGATGATGGCCATCTTTCAATACGTCCCGTATGCGCTGGTGGGAAAGCGAGTTTTGCAATCGGACGAGTCGTGAGAGGACATTCAGCCCTAAAGAGCCTACGTAGCTGGCAAGAACAGACATTCTCTCGTCGTAATACCGAGCAATAGCCGAATCTCCAGCAAACAGGAGAGATTCTGAATAGCATTCTATGACTCTCCAAACCGTAACGTTGAGGATTTGCGATTTAGCTCTTCGTATCCAATCTTCGCTTTTCTATTCACCAAACATCTTTTATCCTTAATTCATCTAATATTAGTTAGCCCCCACATTAGAATCGGCTTTCGTCACTAAACACTGACAAATATGTTTAGTTTTCTGGTCAAGACGCACTAACCAAAACATTGGCGACGACGGTCTGCAACAAGTGGTAAACGATGTAGTCCGTAGGGAAACGATGTCAGACCGGAGAATTTCTTATCGTCTTAGTAGTTTTGGCTCTTTATAACACTTCCGTCTGTCGAACAGAAGATCTTGCCTATCTTCTGTTAGTCGAAAGATCAAAATTAAATACTGTAATAAAACTTTTTTTGTCACCTATTGAGACTAATAACCACACAATCGAAACTTCTCTTCTAACTTAGCTAGTAATTTCTCGGAACGAGACCTCCTTGGCATAACCCAGTAATCCACCTCTCGAAATCCGATATAAACTCATTGAATAAATACCCCAAATTATGGCATTATTCTAGAACGGGATAGAATGTGGTTAAAACTTGATAAAAATGGTGGTGATAATTCTTAAAAATATATGGAATTTTTAATGTAGGTCGTACGGATAATATGCCGTATGACGTTATGGAAACTAATTATTTACTGTGTGTCATACTTTTAAACATTATAACCAAATTTGGTTGATGTCGATTCACCTTTTGGAATTGTCTGACTTTTGATTTCCTCTAGTGAAAATGGAAGAAAAAAAATCGAGACTTCTCTAGGTTAGGACGGATCCGAACCCACGTATTCCTCTTCCGTCTGTAAAATAAATGCGACTTAAAAACTTTCGTCGAGATATTTTAGTTTAAAGACCGGAGTTTAAAGCTTGGGCGCTGTTTAGTAGTCGTTAAAGTGTCATTATTTATGGTCGTAGGCCCGCATCAAACTTTGAAAAAGGACAAAAAATACGTCCGCTTCTTCCGGTTACAAATCTTAGACGGGAAAAATCTCGTCATGTTTCCGTCGAAGGCGCTTTATCGTCGATTAGTGTCGTAGCGACGAGAATGCTGGTAAGAAGAGTACGTTGAAAGGGATCGTTCCGTACATTGCGAGAAGAAAACACCGAAATCTGAATTATCACAGTCGATTGCAGACGCTTTTATTATTCTCGTCTGTCGTAAGATTACAATCCGACAATCCGCAGTCTGATAATTTCCCGTTATTCCCGAATTCATCGAAGAATTAGACCTTCCTTTCATTTGAATCTTAGTTGAAACAGGAGAAGAGGACGGAGCACCAATTTTTCTTTTTCTTAACAATAACTAAAACCAGACTCTGAAATCATTCTCTCCACTTTTCCGACTCTTTCTACTTTGGCCACCACTTACAATAAACTACATTGTTGAACGTTCCTAGTTTGTCTTGGACGGAAATAGATTCTTTGCCGCACGGGAATGTCGTTCCCTTTCTTACATCCGCAATCGTTTCCGTTCTTAATATCCATTTTCTAAAAATCCCTTGCCACTTTATTAATAACTGAAGTGGATAAGGCGAATTATAATAAATCGAACGTGATGATCCCTTACTCTTAGTTGATAACGCATTCTTTCCGATCTTTTTCTCGACCAAACATCAAAGATTGTCGAATCAATTCGACCTGGAAACTTACTCTTAGAAATAACGAAGTTTTGTTATTCAACGGCAACGATAGGCTTATGTTGCGCCTTAAATATCAACCCGCATTTAATGTCAAGTAAAAGCATCAAAGAGACTAGTATCCAATATATATTTTTTTGTATGATTTCCATACTTTCGGTATCAGAGATCTATTAGTATTTTCCGAAAAATTGTTAAAGTTAGAACTCTTTGAGCTTTAATTTTTTTCGTTTTTAATTCGGAAAGACAATATCAAATTAAAGTGAAAAGATTCCTCAGCATTCCAACCGACCAGAAGGACGTTCTTTACAAAATCGAATCGGAAGGAAAAATATCGCGTTGAAAATAGATCAAATTAGTTTTCGAGTTGTAAACTACGAGTCTGTTAATATTTAAAACTCAAAACAATTGATTTTCGATGCTGCTTACAACTTCTTACAGCATTTCGATATTTCAGCGATTAATTTGTCGCTTTTGCGTGCATTCGTCAAGGTTTGTGCAGTAGAACGATAAGAACGAAATGGGAACTTATCGAACGACAATTTTCTCTCTTTTTACGTCTCAAACTTTTCAATCGAATTACGATCGGACCTTTGTACAGTACGTAAGTCACTATGAAAGCACTGAGATACAGCTTTACTATAATTTTTCAAAACATTGTTTGCATTTATGCAGAATTTCTGTAAAGGTACTGTACTGTAAATGCTTGAACTGAACATGCTTATCCCATACTGCGATGAGCTCGTCATATACCAAGAATCGTTACCTTTCAGTTATGACTTTACAAGCGGAAAGGAACTAATGTCACGGAGTTGAAGATCAGGTCTGTAAGACCCGAATTTTGCTTAAATTTTTGATAGTTCAGCTCGATTTGCAGGATTACCATCATGGTAAAGATGCTGTGTATCCAATCGTAAATCAGAGCGACGGTCCTTTTATGACTGAGATTTGACAAGCAAATTTCAGTGAATCGTTTTGCGATCGCGTTATTTTGTTCTTTAAGCAATCATTGTATAATTCCTATTATTTCGATGAGAAACATGATCAACTTTTTCCCACCGACGGTAACTGCTTCACTATCGTCGATGTTTCTTTATTTTCTGTCATAATGTATTGCGTGATTTCAATGGAACATCATAATAATCGGGTCTCTTTCCCTATGACGATGTAGCTTATCAGTTTTGATCACCATATTATTTTAATATCACGAAACCATTTTACTCTTCATCTGACAGTTGGTACGGGATATAGAGTAGACAAACTCCTTGATTGCAAACACCCGTGCAGGATGAACTGCTTGACGCATCAATCTTTGGTGTTGCGTTTATAATTTGTATATAATTTTACGTTCTCCGTCCAGAAATTTTTGCAATGCAGAATGAATTTCTTTCGTGAATCGTCGTATAAGTTATAATTTGTAAAAACGAGAGTTTTGTATATGGTTACAGTTTAGTATCGAGGTATTGTACTTTAATATTATTATTAGTATCAGTAAGCTGTTAGAAAATAATTGAGGTAGAGGTTAAACATCGAATAAGGGCATTATTGAACGCAATCTTTAACTTTAATCCACCAACTTTTACACAAACTCATCTCGAAACTTCGGCGACCTTCGAAATTGTGTATAGAAATGACACTCCAACCAACTATCTAACTTAATTCGGTTCGTTGCCGGTTCCTTTCCGGTGGGGGGAAAGGTGGCTCTTGTCGTTTCGTTTGTCACTAGGCAATTTTTGTGGGGTTAGTGAATAACTAAAGGGCATGAATGGCGAACGAATCGAGTGTAGAATATTTCCGATTCAGAATAATCGAAGATTCATTATAGCAAAATTCTGGCGTTTTTAATGAATGATTACCTACTAGATTTCCAGTTATTCATCAACGCTTTGTCTTATCCTTTAATTCTTTAAAGAATAGAGTAACGATTTCTTTAAATTGATCGCACATTCTTATTAATTTAAGAATCCACACGTTTTCCGATTTTCATCATGACTTTAGAAGCTTCTTTTAGGCAAAACAAAAACATTCTCTTAAACGAACGAATGTCATACCATTTAAACTTCGAGAAGATTTATATAAAAGTTTTCGAAAGTATGAGTGAACTAAGACCAGTATCACCACCCTCCGGGAACACTCGTCGTTGTTCTTAATCGAGTGGTCCCGGGACCGGATTCGGTCTATTTACTACATTAATCCCTTCCGGTCGTTTCGCTCCGTCTTACTACGCGTTCGTTTTTAGTATCGAAAACGAAGACTTTAGGGTTCTTTCCGCTCAAGAGGCGGATTCCTTATCAAACTCTGCCAAATGACTCGTCACACAAAGATGAATTTACAAAAGATAATTCGTAAGTTTCTCAGCAGAAGACCACACAATAACTCCATATAAATTACAACGATATCCAACGAACTTTCATCTCATAGTTTCGATTCGTTACGGCAGTAAAGGGTCGAAACGAATAGAGCGATTTAATTGGGGAAGAGAAGGGTCGATCCCGAGAGATCCGGAAGCGTTAAGATGGAAATCGCTATAATAGCGACGAATGGTTCGCGCCATCTTTAAATTCTATCTAGGATATTTAATATCGATCTCCTTTAGATTTACGTCAGCGCACGTTTTCTTACCGAACTCTATCCGCGATCGTTAGGAAAAAATACTTCTGTCATTTAAATATTTAATCGCTTGCCTGTATTATTTTGTATTGGAAGAGGCAAAAACGCACTCGTTAAATGAAGACCCGCTAGCCACTATTTTAAAGCAGCTCTTTTCGTAAGTTATTTTTTAATCGGGGGTGATCCGAAACACTCCGATTACAAAATACATTACACGAGCATTACAGAAAACTATGTAAATCGCTATGGCCACTATAACAAATATTGTAGGACCCACGCGTTAAGACTGAGACATCATCGTCTGAATTTCATAGTTGCAAACGTAGAATTTACTGACTACCAATTTTTGAAATAGTGATTTATGTAGTAAATTTTTGTATAGAATATATTGGTATATTTCTATTTTTACCTCAATAGGTAAACTTAAATTCGCATTTTTATATCTACAGAATTGTGAAAAGTTCTTACCCTATACGTGGAAGGTAATCCGTATTTCATACTGACGAATTTCTTCAGATGAGAAACGGTAATGGCTGCGGGACATTGTAAGAAACGTCGCTTTGTTTCCTAGAAGAATACAAGTAAAAATTTTAAACTATTGTGATAAAATAATAGAAAGGAAAGTAACATACAAGATAAGATTTCTCAGAAAGTGACTTGCGATGTTACTCGGGTGTTTATTTTAATATTTTTTAAGTTTATAAAAGTTATTTGACGTATTTACTAATTAATTTTATTCTGCGCGTCGGTAAAATAATTCGAACAAGTTCAATTACACATAAACTAATTTAACAGATCTACTTACCAATGTCTGAACTTCGATCTCCTTTGGAGGGTTAGGGTCCGCGGAGGATACTTGATTTGTTCTATTTTAAAATAGAAAAAAAAATTTAGAAAAGCGAAATGAAACTGAAAAGACCGCATTTTATGAATGAAACGATAACGAAGCTCCGTTATGCATTATCGGTTAACGTTTCACTTAGGATCGCGTCGGGTCCACGTAAGCGAAGGTTTTGTGTTTAGTGACGGAAGGCTATTTCTCAAACGCGGCAGGACGAAGCGGGAGCGAAGGCAGCTAAATGCGATTTCAGTCAGTGAACTGGATAATGCTATCGAATGGCAGCGGGGGAGCGAGCCACTCTGCGCCAGAGGGGTTAGGTCGGTACGATAAGGGTGGCCGCAGAAGATGGGCTTTCTCGGCACGCTACAAAGATAACGCGCGTAATTCGCACGCGCCGAGTAGGACCGGGGTCCTTTAACGGAATGGACCCGGGGGGAGACCGTCAGTCGTTGTTCGACCGGCTTTTTCGCATTCGTCTAGAACGTCCTTCCAACAACAACGTGGAACGTCCTTTTTCCTGTTTGTACAAAGGAGACGTTAGTACCGGATATTTTGGAAAGTCGCCATATAGCAGACACCACCTACGGTAATTACTAGAGGTGTGTCCAAAGTAAACTCTACTTCCATTAAACGAGAGAAGACCAGCCGTCCCGGGTATAGATTTGCCTTATTTTTGGAAATTAGCGTAATCGAAATCAACAATGCCTATTTAAATAAAATATAGACCTAAAAAATTACAAGTTGAGTACTGTACATGTATAGTACGAGCCTCTTTAAAGTTTGTCTTATGTAAACGTCGACCTTTCCATTTTAACATACAATAGAGATTACGTAATTTCGCATTCGTATTCAAATAGCGAGATAAAACGAAAGAATTCGGCCTTAAAATTATTTTTTCTTCTATCCCTCGTTACGATTAAGAGTAAATTAATTATATTTTCTCAAAAGAATATGCAAACTTAAATCAAATAAATTCTAGTCAAGCGCAATTCCATCCGAATAGTCTTCGCTAGTAGGATAGGGTAAAAAAATGCCTTGGATGTTGCGATTATTATACAGGACGTCGAGCCATTATCGACATTTTCCTTTTCGTATTACGCATAATTATACATATATATCTATATCCTGCCTTTATGTAATTTTAATCTAATTAATCGCTTAAACTGTGGTAAATGTCGATCTATTCGGAGAATTTCACGTCCTAAAAATCATGGAAAAAAATTAAGGAATTAACAGTATTTATTAAAATGTCCTGCTTACCCCAAACCGTATTCCAAAGATAAACTAATTGTTTCGTCGGGAGTATAAATGAATCTTTGCTCGGCTACTTCACCCCTGTCTTCCGGAGAGATTCTTCCGTTGATATCTGCAAAAGAAGCAAACATTTGGAAAGTTGAATAAAGAGTTTTAAAGTAAGCCTACAGCTGTCTTTTACACAGGTGTTTGTTTCCAAGTTCACGAAGGTAATTCCTTCTGACCGACTGCACCTGTTCCATGTGTACCTCGTATTCACAACCTGTTTTACGTCTTCTTCGCCCGAGCGAAAGACGTAAATTTAGCCAATACTTGCTATAATCTGAGTTTTAAAAGCTGTTAAAATATCCATTACGAAATTTAAATCATATTATTTATGTTAGTAATTTATTCTGTTTATTTACATTTTAATATTTTTCTACAAAGAAATATATATTAACTTTTTATTTACGAAAATACATTATTAAATACCTATTAAAGGAATTAGAACAAGTAAAAAATTCTGTAAATCAGAACTAGGAATTCGGATATCTTGGACAAATGTAATACTTGGACGAAAGATTAATTCTCTTCATTAGAAGAGAATTTACTAAGATCCCCTTAAATAAGATACATCTAAGAGTCTTCAAACAAATAATCCTTTAGGGATTCGAATGTTTTGGCTAAGAGAAAATAAATCAAATATTAGTAATTTATTTACATGCAAGGAATTACTAAACCGGACTGTTTTCCTGGTATTCATTTATAAAGAACGAATTTTAACTGTTAAGAATGAAAGACGACAAGTTGTTAACATCGAAAATATTTAAATAAGAAACGTGTAATGTAAGTTTAAGCAAAGAGGACAAAAGTTTCTTAATTCGAATGTATTTAATTTAACATACAAATATAATACAGTATTTCTAATTCGCGTACGAAACAACCGCAGTCTGAATATCATCGATTAAGATTTAGATTACTGCAAAGAACGTTAATTTAATCTTAGATTCGTTAAAATTGTTAGGAAAGTGGCTGCCACGTGCGAAAGTTTGGCGAAATGCAGGATATGATGTACGATGACACTGTTTACTCTCGTTACCTACAACCTTTTGGATACTTATTACCTTACCCTTTTGAAACGTTCTTATGACTGTACTCTTCGATAAATAAACACGTATAAAAGTTTTATCCGTCTCCCCTTTTTATCCTTGCTGGCTCAATTTATCCAACTCCACCGACAAACTTTCCAACAAGAATAATAGGCAGGTCGTAGGCGAATAATCGCGTAATTTAGAAAACAAAATGATCTTCGTCTCGTAAATTCTAATCGTTTAAAACGGACGTCCTTGAAGTTTAACGTGTGTAAAACTACAAAGATTAAATTCCGGAAGATATTCGTTACCGAAGACAAAACGTTACGAGTTCTATCAATTGTCCCAATTGAATATTAACACCAAACTTCAATCTCTAAGAATCGAATAAACGCATTGGAAAGTAAAAACGAATGCATTTAATTCTATAGTTTTCTTTCTTCTTTCGAGACTCCAACTGTCATTCTCGTTCTCTCTCTTTTCGCGAAAATACTCAAAAGAAGTTCGATTAAAAGATAGTAGAGTCAATTTTGTGACAAATATGTCCACCATTTCTGGAGTTATACCACAAAAATATAAGTGTTTACGATAGAGTTGTAACTCTATCGTAAACACATATTTCGTAATTATTGATTTATATTAGTCCCGATTATAAAGTAGAGAGATCCTGTCGAGATCTTAAAACCAATAAATGAGAAAAACAATGGAAATGACGCTACGTTAACATTCGGTTACTTACATAGGCCTAGCTTGCTTTAGGTCATTTACAAATGTGTACTGTAAAAATTCGTTTCGCTGGACGAAACTATACGTTTAAATAACTAATATACAATAACTGCATAGTATTTCCTCACAAAATAAGAAAACCAATAGTTGTAATCGATTCTGAAACAACAGAATAAGATTAACAGACCTGGTTTCTATACAGCCAGGTTTACATTGAAGTAGCCTGCTAAGAATTTTAGGTCTAACAAGTAAGTATCGTAATCTAATCGAATCAACAAAATAAATTAATGAAAATTAAGAAATTTAGAAATCATCAAGTAAGAAACGTATTATTGGGTTAACTAAGTTAAATCTTGGATTAAAGAGACATTTATTTAGCACGAACATCGGATATATTTGGTCGAGAGACAAAAAGTTATTTTTGATTAATACATGTCATATTAAAAATTATAGTAAAATATTATTTCAAATCATAAATTCGTATCCAGTTTAGTCGATATATACCACAAGAAACTATTTCAGATCCAAATGTTAACTACGCCGCTTATATGGGAACGTATTTAGGATACATCAAAATTCTTTCTGACAATAAAAGGACTATAATATTCCATTTACTTTAGGATCCTAAATGGTCGGCCATTACTGGAAAATTTCTAAATACACTCAATTCGAGTCGTTAGCTATAACAACACATGACAAGAATTACTAAACCGGACTGTTTTCCTGGTATTCATCTGGCTCAATAAATGGAACCAACCACTTCATCATAGTTTACAGACTACTGATGGATGGACTGTCGAAATATCTGTACGTTAGTGCCGATAGTAGGCCTACTGCAAAAAAGAAATATATCCAACAGGCTGGAAATCCAAATGGGATTAATTACGCGCTAATCTACGAGTATATTACAAAATTGTTTGTTGTTCGGAAGTTTTAATCCGATACACGACTCTTGTATCACGAAAGTTGTGATTCGTTCGATTTGTCATTTTTTTTACAGGTTTATACAAAAGTGCGGTGAAAGTTCTGTTACAATATGAAGGCGAAGTCATTTTACAGAAAATCAAACGGAAGAAATTCATTTCGCATAAGGAATAACAACAATCTGAAAAAATGTCCATTGTGTGTTAGATAGGAAGTAAACAGTAATATCGGTTGGAAGAGCACTTAAAGGAATTTGGAGTATACTTCATTTGGATAGTGAAAGTTTTAAACAAAGTTGTTAGAGAAATATTCCAATTATTTCTTATATCTTCCAGTAAATATCTCATCTGGTGAATATCTCATAACCTGGATAATCAACTTCAAGGAAGTTCTATAAACAGCACGACAAAATCAAATATTTATATGACATTCAATGAATAAATTCCTATCTTTTAAACACAGATTTTGATCTCTCGATCAAATAAAGATAGGCTCACGTTCTTTCGTAGGAAACTGTTTCGTTACATACACGTGTTTCTAACATTTATTTTAATAACCTGAAAAATAAGAAAAATACGATAATTAAACAAAGCTCCGCTCGATTCGACACACGAATCAGTATGACCGGAATTAAATTCGATTTAAAATTCGATAATTCGGTCATGGATATATCGGGAAAGATAAAGTTATGAGTTTAAATATTTACCAAATGCTTCCAAGATCCATTAATGCTTCAATGACATGGAAATATAGCGAAAACTCAATAAATAAAATAATCCCTTTAGAATTATTATTCTTTTTATTATTTTAACATTTATCCGGATATTTCTTTACAAAATGTGGAATGTGACTGTCACGTGCGAAAGTGGGCGCCTGAAAGATAAGATGTGATGTACGATGACACTGTACTCTCGTTACCTAATATCCTTTGGATACTTAAGAAAAGGGTAAGGTAATATGTCTGTATTGTACCTCTTCGCCGAATAAACACGTATAAAAATTTTATCCGTCTCCGCTTTTTATCCTTGCTGGCTCAATTTATCCAACTCCACCGACAAACTTCCCAACAAAATGAAAGTAGGAAACACTACTTTACTTAAGAATGCATAGGGGAAGATTGACCGACGAGACAAAACCTCTCGTTTTTTTTTTTTTCTCCGCTGTACGAACAGGTCACGTCATCTTAAGGATACGACGTTAATATACAACAAATGAAACGTATGGTCGGGATCCACCACTTTCAAACCATCGAATTAAGTTTTCAAGTTAAGAGATCGTCGTCTCCTTACCCCATTTTCCTCCTTTAGGTTTATTAGCCCGGACTTTAAGTTAAAGAATACGACCGTTTTACAAATCCATACCTTTTTTAATAAAGATAAACGTTATGGAATGAATTTCAATAGTCCAAATAAAACTTCAAAACGATATAGACCTAACTTTTTCTGTTAAACATATAAATATGATAAGGAAAATCTTCGTACTCGATCTGTACACATGCCATTGCTCTACCGGTTTTTTCTAAATATAATTTTAATAAATTGAGATAAGAAGAAAGTCTCAAGCGTAATCAAAGTGTACATAAAGAATATTGAACATAGTCGCTTTCATTGCAGTAAATAATAGAGATATTTTATACCTATATACTGTATAAATATGCTCTTTTTCTATCTCGTTTTATAGCTAGTTATTAATCGGAGGCGAATGATTAAGCATCTAGTTCGATTTACACGCGAGAACTTCTAGACTTCACCTTAATATTCGGCGAATAAATATTGGCAATCCGGACGTACTATACGTCATAATCGCGGTTCTTTATAATTACTTGGGCAGCTGCCAACTCGTACAAGAGATCTGAATACAGCTGTCCGGTGGATCCTTATATGAAGTCTCAACCTATAATTAGATCCATCAAAAGCAACATTCGTCTTCTTCAAAAAATATGTTTAATTATCGTTTAGAACGACGGATCGTCCGCGCAACCCAACAGAATTTGACCATAAATGGAAAGCCTTAAAATATTCGAATTCGGCCGGAATAAAATACTTAAATTTAGGAGCCAAATTATTTCGCTTCGAAAAAGAAAAAGTCATTAACTATAGAGAATTATGAAAGGAAAGTCGCTTTGCAAGCTTATTCGAAGTTTCGACATTTCGTTAAGATTTTCTCAAATTTACTTAATTCGAGTAAATGACACTATTCTTGGAAAAAATGGAAAATTTTCCTAAAACTAAATAAAAAATTTTAACGCTAACGAGGACATAGGATCTAAGAGAACAGCACCTTTAAATCAATACAGTATTTAGGCCTAACTTCGATCTCCTCAAAACTGTTAGGAATGTGGCTGCCACGTGCCAAAAGTTTGACAGGATGTGATGTACGATGACAGTTTACGTAACCTCGTTACCTATGCCCCTTTGGATACTTGTTACTCGTTTTGTAACGTTCTTATAACTGTACCTCTTCGATAAATAAACACGTATAAAAGTTTTATCCGTCTCCCCATTTTATCCTTGCTGGCTCAATTTATCCAACTCCACCGACAAAATTACCAACAAAAACAACTGAAATTCGAATTACGCTTAATATAAATAGTTCTAAGTTGCACAATAAGCGATTCTTTAGCAGGCAGCAAAGGAACGAACCAAGAGGAGGAGAATTTTTTGATCGATTACCATAGAATCGACGATGGTTTTTATTTATTATTATTTGGAGCGCGTAACGAGGAAAAGAAAGATGAAAAAACGAACGTTCTTCGCATCTTCGCCAAAATCGGCTTTTTTCAATCGATAAAAATTAAGTAAGCAAACACTTTTAATTGGACGATTAATTATAAAGTCATGAAACTATCTAAAGGGCACATAGAATAAGTCCTACAATCAATGGAAGCGCGTAATTTCGAACGTCAAGTGTGTCTTTTCAAACCAAAATTTCGTCTCTGTTTAGGAAAGGACAAAACAGTGGACAGAATCGAACCGCCGACCATCCGCAATAAAAGGCTTAGCCTTTTATTGCGGATAATATAGATTAAGCAGGAATTACCGGTCACTACCCGCAATTACCTGGTGGCCGGTGACTGTCCGAATTCTCGGTCCGACCTTCTCCGTGGAGATTTATCGTTTCCTCCGATTAATTACTCCCTCCCGATCGATTGGCCGAACTAAATTCGTCTTATTGGCTAATTAAACAGTTTTCACAATGACGTAATAACAGCAAACCGACTTCGACCATGACACCACCGAGCTTAAAAAACTCGCTCGCTCTCCATTCATGTAAAAAAAACTAATAATTATTTTCGAGAAAACTAAATCATTTGTCTAGAAATCGAAACAGGAAAAGACCGAAAGCTACTGTAAATCTTTACTTAAATACAGACGAAGAAACGTGAAAGCTTTCTGCATTGTGGAAATTTTATACGTCGCCTTGTTTAAAATTTCTTCTTCAAACGTATTCGATTAATTAACGACGAGTAAATAAGTGAAAAGATAGATTTTTCCTTTCTCTCGTTTTTTTCTAATCCTCTGGAGAATTCCTCTAATTTCGACGACGAAAAAATTTCTGTTAGAAACAGTCTTTTAATAATTGGATGGAGCCATATATTCTTCCTTATTTTATCGACACGTTACTTCTAGGCATAACTAAAAGTGCTTAAAATGAAATAAAATATCAAGGCGTATCAGGCAGATGGACATGTCGGGATGTTCGATCCTTTCGTTAATTAGAATGCCAAGACATATACACTGGCCACGTAGACTATTACGCAAATTCGAAATCAGCTAATTATATTGTTGGCCAATTTTTCCAAACAGAAACACGAGCCCAGTTGTTAGTTAAGCTTGAATTAATTTGAATAAAGAATTACCCAAACAGATGTATTCGCGTTGATACCAGCCTGTAACAAAACAGGTTTTCAAATCCATTTTTATTTTACATCATTAGAAATTGTTAGAGGAGAAAAGTCGAGAAATAATGGCACTTGTGGCGCGAAGTGACGACCAGGATCCACGCCTCGTTAAAAACACAAAAGATGTTTCTTTGGCCCGGGGGACCCGTGCCGGATAAACCGTCCGTAAAGTAGTGTGCACGTGGCAATATGGCAACCGGAAACCGACCTACAAGTTGTTATCCAGCTCGAACTAAGTTTTTACCAGTTGGAGAGCGAGATTTGTTAATCCAGATTTCCTGGTCCGACACCCATTCCTACGCACCCTTGATTTTCTTCACGAAAACAAATAATTCTTTTATTCCCATTAAGTTCTCCTAAGAAATAGGATGGATGTCGGTCTCTTCTAAGCAAATTAATATGCATTGATTCTATGCAATATACGCATTTATTTTTCTTTAAGACACTGAACCGATGTCTGTTATTAGCTCTGTAAATAATCGGTAATTTTATTACGTAATATTATAATACAGAAAACCTTTCGACCTTGTAATGTGCAGAAGACTATTTGTTCGTTCCAATATATTGGTTTCGATCTGGCAGTAAAGACGGAGGTAATAATAAACAGACATTAGACACGAAATCGTGCGTTATTCCATTTTGCTATAATGATCATTTCTACTATAGAAGCAATTACTATTTGAGCCTAGTACAGTGTTAAATTAGTTTGCTACGTAGTTGCTAGTCGTCGTCACGTCTGGAGTCAAAGTTGAATCTTACTAACGACGGATTAAGGTTAAGGAGACGGGAGGATTGTGTCGTCGACATTCGAATTAATCTAAATTTTAAAGTATTCGGTATTGGGAGGACCGAATGTAATAAAATACTACGAAAGATGCGCTTGATTCAAAAACAAAACAGATCAATAACGTCTACAATAGTGAACAAGCAATAAAGAAACAAAGACGGAACGTCGATAATTACTGGGACGGGGAGGTCGATGTTGCGAAAAAAAAGTGGAGTGTGGAGGAATGTATGATGTCGGGTCTCAAGAACAAAACTATCGACGATTTGTTTTCGCTATCTTCTTTCATAAACATAAAGTTCAAGATTGTGGATACAAAATCTTTGAAACTGTAACACATTATTGAATTTAAGAAACTAACTTTTTATTAATAAATATAACAAAGTAGCCTTCCCACTCGACGCTACTCTCCCGTAAAACAGTGATTGTAAGAACATTTCTTGTTATTTTATTATATTAAAGCCTCTCTTACAGTCTAATCAATCTCGGAATCGGAATTAAAAGAAACAGGTTTGTAAACAATTTGAACCATAATTTCATGTAGGACCTATATCTGTTAGGAATGTGGCTGTCAAGTGCGAAAGCGAAAGTTTGGCGCCTGAAAGGCAGGATGTAGATGACACTGTTTACTCTCGTTACCTATGATCCATTGGATACTTATTACCTTACCCCTTTGTAACGTTCTTATGACAATCTCTTCGATGAATAAACACGTATAAAAGTTTTATCCGTCTCCCCCTTTTTATCCTTGCTGGCTCAATTTATCCAACTCCATCGACAAACTTCCCAATAATATCGACCATCGTTAGACCGAGAAAAAACAGACTTTCCTTCAAATAAGATAATCTAAACATAATATCTATCAATGAATTTGTATCAGTTATCAAAAATATTACGTCTAAAACATTTTGTTTTGTAGTGACAAGAGATGACAATCAATCATTCATTTGTAATCGAATGCTATTACGAATTTTATTATACTGTTTAGTAAATGTCAAATTTTCATTTTACCTTCAATTAATACTCAACTGTGTCTTTTATATATAATTACTTTAAATAGTTTAAATAATACTAAAGACGGTGGAAAATATTCTATAACATAAAATATTAATTATAGGCTATATAGCCTATATACAGATATGCACAGGTGTATATACTGTATATTATATAAACAGGTATTAGAAATAATTATATAAACAGGTGTGATAAATACGGGTTCTTTCATTTATTGTTATATTATAAATGCTTTTCTACCTGTTCTATTCTTTAATTGAAATCTATTTTGTTATAACATGACCGTAATTTGATTTTAAATAGAGTAATTTTGCTGTCGGGATAACACACTATTTTCCTTGTTATAGGCCTATCAACGTTAATGGACACGCGGTTACGGCTAGTCTTAAGTTTCGGATGTTATTTGTTCATTAACAATTTCGGTCATTCAGTTCACAGACAAACAGAAAACCTGTTTAACTGTTACAAGATATAGTTAGTTCCGTTACAAGATAAGAAAGCGTGTCTCGATAGCTTTATTAGTTAGTGCATTCGGCGTGTTACGAAGGACGCTATTGAGGATCCCACCCGGAGCCAAAGTACACTTATTATTTGAATCTTGGTTACTTTAGTCAGGAGAAGTATATTTTATAAGCCAGAACTATACTTTGGGTGTTATTCGCTTATTGTCTAATAGCTTTTGATTAAACATTTGAAATAATTCTGTAAAGTGGCTCACGTTCTTTATTAATTTATTAAATACTTTATGATTAAACAAATTGTTTTGTTGGGTTGCTTATTATCCTTATGAGATTGCAAAATTTGCACTAAAATATAACTTAGGCTATATCTATGTTAAGATTCAAGAAAATAAATTACCTGCATCGGGATGCTCTGCATAAAACTCCCGTCTTCGCTTCATTTCATCTGCAACAAAAGTAAATTGATTCCGTTAATGTTATATTTTTCTTTTTTAGTTTGTGGTAGGCGATGCTAGCGACGCCGTCGGATAATTTCTACATTATATTTATCAAAAGAATAATAAACAGTTTGCATCGACACCACTAAGAGAATCCCCCCCGAATTCCTTTTCCCTTTTAAGATTACTTCGAAATAACAATAGGGGAAAGTGTTTCGAGATTAAAGCGCGATAGAGTAACTAGAAAAGTGCCGAACTTCATGTAAAAAAAGGAATTATGAATCTGGGATCACTAAAAATGTAAGTGAAATTATAAACCGAACGCAAAATCTTTACGTAAGCAATTGTGATAATGAAACGAAATAAATGCTGATGATAGGTCTAGTGAAGAAATTTCATCTGAAAGTTAAATTTGTGGGAAAATTATTCATATAGACTAGTATAGTATGTATCATATAAATAAATAAAATAGAGAAAAATTGTAGGCAATGAAGGAACTTAAAAAGAATTATCTATCGAAAGTCCTTTCGCTTTCTATAATTAGCGCAACGTCACGAACTACGATGATAATTCGTCGTCACACAATTCATTCAATTTATACACAAATTCAAAAATATTAAACAATATATAGCCTACATACAGACCTGATGAGAAAGAGATAAGGATAAATTTGAATTTAAAAAATTTAAAAGCCGCTATCGACAATGAAATATATTTAAACCGAAGATCCTCGAAAGATAAGAAAAGTTACGAACTTTTTCGAGAGACTACACGCTAAATAAATTGTTATAATTTAAAAAAGATGAAGGTTGCAACATTATAAAATCATTCAAATTAGATTTACGAAGAAGCGAGAAGAGTTAATTTAGATATAAATTCAAAAATATTTAAATGAACTAATGACCGATGGATTATCGTGGAAGTTCGTGACGTTGCAAGAAAGATAGAAAACGAAGGTATTTTTGACGGGTAATTCGTTCAGTCTCTTCATTTTCTAGAATTTGTTGTCTTTTTTTCTATATTTTAAGAAGAAAAATGGGCCTTTTATTCGAGATCTTTCACTGAAAAGTTTCCCACGAAGAAAGTGGCTTCACACGTTAAAAGGTAGATTATTTGGCCTAACTCATAAATGTCAAGATGTATCGGATAAGAACAAATAAAATGTAACAAAAACGAATTTAGTCGAAAGCAATAATCGTTTAGAAAAAGCGAGATAAGTGCCCCGAACAACAGAGCTCTAGAAATAATTCAGACGAAGTAAAGAACGAGGAAAAAGTGCTTATTACCGCATCATCCATCAAAGACAATATATATTCCTTTTTGACAATCGAAACATTCTGGCAATTAACAAAAATTGCGCGGTTGATAGTGAAAAGTGGTCAATAATAATAATAATATCGACGGAAGAAACCAATCTAAATTCTAAAAACCCGCGAGTGTTCCAAACTTAGATTAGTGGACGAAAACTAAACGATAAAACTAACAAGGAGAGCCTACGGCTTTGGGGTAACGGATTTTGATGATCTTTGGTGTAGAGGTAGTACACCATGTGAGTGTACTACCTGTAAAATACTAAAGTGCAATACTCAAATATAATCGAGAAAATCGAACTTAAAGTTTTTTCAGCACTTTATATATAAATTATACGTACTTCTATTCGAGCGTCCTTTGGCAGAGATAATAAGTTTATTTCATACTTTCAATAAAGTATTGAATTTACAGAAGAAAAAAAAAAAAAAGTCGTTTGGCAGAGCGGTAACGAGTCTGATTCATAAGCTTGAGTTCTCGGGTTCGATTCTCGCATATAATTTTTTTTTTTAAATTTATAAATACTTATAATGTATTTATTTATTTACTCATTCATTTATTTCTTATTATTTATTTATTTTAATTTAATTTCTACTATTCCAAGTCTAATATTTTTATACTTTTGTTGACAATAACAG
>NW_019385775.1:48096-152737 GCF_000671375.1 Centruroides sculpturatus
TGTTTGGGCTACTCAAATATTTTACGTTTTTGATACTAAATTAACATCTGAAGTATAATTTTTTATTATTTTTATATTTTTCAATATATTTATTTTGTTTGTACAAAAATAAAAAAATAATTTTTAACGATACAATAGTCTTTGTTAGGCTTAACATCGACGAAAATTCAACGCGAAGCGACACGCAACGGATAAAAATTTCGACATCGAATACGTTAAACTATTTTTTCGTACGTAAATCAGTTATCCGAAATATCAGTTATCCGGACAACCCCAGTCCCCAATTGATTCGGAAAATCGACGCTCTACTGTAATTAAATAACTAATAATTGAAGCGAATAATTAATTAGCCAAGAATGTTAAGACATCACGTAAAAACAAAACTAGACCGGAAATTAAATAAAAACTTGTCATTCCTGAGATACACAAAAGTAGTAAGACTCAGCCTTGAATAAACGTATGAAAACGCATATATTCGATTTCTCTAATACGAGATATTTTTTAGAATCGATTCGTGTATGTGTTATAAAATAGTTATGGGTCCAGCGAAGGCGTAATGATAAATATACGATAACAATACATACGCCTACTGCAATATTAAAACTTTTCTCTTCTCTCTTCAAAGACAGATACGGAATGGCATAAAAATCACAAGCAGAACGGAAAATAAATTTAACCATCGAACATTAAAAGTTTGAAAAGATAAATTTACGAAATTTTTAAATGGAAAATTAGCTCTGGCGTGTAATCGAGGAGATCGAGATGACGATAACTGTAAGATGATATCCAAAAAGTAATGGGAAGTTTTGAAACAGAAACGGAGTCGTATTGGAAGCCGAGATTATTATTTATATAAAAAATAAACTTCCAAATGATTTCCAGTTAGGCTTACATTCACCAAACTGAAAAAAAAAGAAAAGAAATATCTAGAAAGTAATTTCGACGAAATGTTTAAAAACAAAAAGTAACTGATTAGATACTATAGACTACATGACAAAATTTAAATATCAGAATTTTTTTCTATAATCAGATACAAATACTAAGAAAATTACGTTAAAAACAGAAATATGTAATTCTGTTTTAGGTATTCGAAAATTAAAATGTATAAGATTTACTATTTTAAATTAAATAAGAGGAAAGAAAAGTTTCATAAGGTAACAGTTTCAGATCGATTAGAAAGTATATTACTGGATTCAAAAACGGAAAAAGCAAACAGATGAATTTATAAATATTGATTCTTCTTTCTTCTCCGAGTTGTATTTCTTGCTGTTTTTATGTTGTGGAGACCGAACACTCGTTCTGCACTTGAATAGATAATACGAGCCTAGCAAAATTTACCTAATTAGCAATAGTACAATTTGTAGTAGTCTACTGTACTTCATTCTTTTGGAAATTTAGGCCCTTTCTTTCGTCAGTCGTAACTTAAATACTACGAAGAATTCAAAAGACACTTCTGTTTGAACGTAAATTAAAAACATAACACATTTGTTATACATTTGTACAGGAAGTCTTGCGTTGCCTATTGAAGCGCGGAACGAGAGTTGGTTTCCACAACATAAAAATATTGATTCACTAAAAACATGATACAGTAAAAATTTTATAAAAGGATAAATAAAGGAAAACTGTGAAGGAAGTACAAACGATATAAATCTGAATCAGAAAATAAAATTTATGTTCTTGAAGAGAAAAGATGGCTCACATCAAAACCAGCGAACGAATAACTTAAGATGATCGAAACTGATAAGAAATCAATAATAAAAAACAACCAAACCATAATGAAATTCCCAAGAATGAAAAGATTCGAGTGAATGCCAAGGAACAAAAATAATAATTGCTAATACATTTACACTTAAGAATCACTAAGAGGAATCATGAAAACATAATCTAATATGTAAGATTTTTTTGTTCAATAACTGGTAATTAACTGTAATAAAAATAATTTCTAGTGTTTATGCAACAATCACCAAAATCGCACAGATAGGGGAAAAAGCATAAAACTGCTTATTTATATAACAATGTAAAAATATAACGAACCAATCAGAATAAACTCAAAAGAAAGAATCGAGAATTTAGTTTACAAATTGAACGCGCGAAAGAGAATTGAAGCAAACCGGAAGACTGGTTTCAAGGTCATCGACTACCTCATCCAACTGGTAACAGATTCGAACAGTTGAAAAATGATTCATTCATTTTAAATAAAAATAGTAGTACTTTTTTTTTATTGTTAAGTCTGTACACGGAAGATATAATCACATCAAATGACGATTTAGAAACGTCGGTGAAGAAAGCAGCATTTCGACATCTTATGAGAAATTTCTTTATTTTGTACAAAACCTTTTATTTTCCGGTGGTAAAGAATCATTAGCGGAAAATAAAAGATTTTATTTTTTTTTTTATTAAGAAATGTCGGAGATCATAAGGCATTTAAGTTAAGTAACTAGAACAGATTTATTCAACCCATTAATGATTTATCTCGGTACACGTAAAACTGCAAAAAAAAAAAAAATGACGGAACTAACAAAAACAGTTTTCCGACATTTAGAGAAAACAAAAGAATCGTTTGTAAACAAGGACCAACATTAAATGATGAGGAAGACAAGGATCAGAAAAATCTATAATTAAATCATTCGCCTAATTCTCTATTCAAATTGGGAATTACGGAATCAAGGAAAAACAGAGCGAGAATATCACCAAACCACAAAATTAAATTTGATCGCACTCGACGTATAACTTAAAAAAATAAACAACCAAGTTAGACTATATTTTAAGTGAATCTGGATATAAAGTATAATTACTTTAGCAATAGTTATCTATATTCATAAAACAGGAAGTCGTAGAAAAGAAAATCTTAAAACCGATTATATCGTAATAAAAAGTTAATTGATAGATCTATACGAGGAAAAAAACATTCATAAAAATATATAAAATGACAGCAAACTTTCTCACTACACTTTTTAAGATTAAATCATACGTAGAAGTCTATCTATAGTGTATCTATCTATATGTAGAAGTCAAATCTATAGTGTAATTAAATGAAAAGAATTTAGTCGATACGACTTACGAGCTATACCAACGAGTGATCTCTACGTCATACGTTGCCAAAAGAATAACAATTTATACCCGTATTGTGTAACGAGGATAACTTTCGCTATTTTTATTCCAGTTGTAACTGTGGGACGAAGTAAATTGAAATATTAATTGTGATTTCGAAGCAAAATCTAAGTATAAAACATTTAGAAATCTTATTTTAAACTAATTAAATTATATTAATTTTGAAATAAAACGTTTAAAAATAAACTTATTCCATAAAATGAAGTAAGTTGCCAAAGAATAGAGTTGTTTCTTAACCTGGGCTTCAAACACCGCTTTTGTCTTATTTACGAGTTTCTTCCCGCCTTTTCAACTGCATTTATTTTTTTAGTAATAATCGGACTACACAATATAACATAATAAATATTATTATTATCGAATTTAAACACAGTTTGAATAATCCTCTTAACAAAATATTAATGTTTTAGTAACTGTGAAGCCCAGATTTTTAAGAATTTCATCAAGGACGAGAACGAGATAAGATCGCGCGCTGACAGACACTTCACGTGAAGACTCGAGCGAATCTCGAGATTCGTGCATAGATAGCTCTTGTGTTTGAACACCAGGTGGCGCAGAATCAGGTGTTCCGAACACTAATCGTGTATCCGGCGGACGTTTGGTGGACTACCCGATATTAATCTGAGGTTCGGAGCATCCGAACTCGTTTAACGTACCGCAGAATGTGACCCGGCACGGAGCGTCGGATCACGCCAATCCTTCGAACCAGTGTGGTCTGACCCGCGGGTCACAACGCGGCTTAGTGTTCGAATGTAAAGAAAACGCAAACGGTATCGGTGGAGAACGTCTCGTTCGCAATTTCTCCTACCCGTCGGGTGGTGGCAGACTACGTGTTTCAGATTAAAAGATAGGCCTCCTTCTTCCCAAAGAATTATTCATTGGTTCTTAGTATTTCTGAACAGAGTAAGACGTGATATATTTTTAAATCACAAAAGAAATCGCCTTATTTCTTTTTAGTAGCAACTAACTTTTTTATGAAAATCTACGTGAATTACACAAATTGAATTTTTAATCTAAGACACGAATACATTAAGAATTATCGAACGTAAATGCCTTATTACTTACTTTGAAATAATCCAGGTACTAATTTGTACACTATGTCTTGAAGGGTCTTGTCAGCCCTGTATATAAATTTAATATCGTTAGCTTTAAAAAAAAATAACGTTACTTACTAAACAATTATCTAAATTATTTAATTAAACATCGAGTAGACATTATAATTCCTTAAACTAGACGAAAGCCGACAGCGACAACAATTAAATCCGGATAATACAAATTAATGACTGTAAACTGCCCATCCCGACAAAGTATCCCCCGCATACCTCGATTCGACACAACGCGGTTACAAAACTGGCACAAATTATTTTATCGCTATTCATTTCGGAAGGCTTAACCGAATGATTAAGCATTCGTGACGAAAGCACGTTCGGCGCGACACACCATCGCTCCACATTATTTTCATCGCCAGATACCGCGAATTCACGCAATTGCGTAGCTAAATTTTCGTAAGGAATAAAAAAAAAACAAACGCATTTGTTAAGAAAAGCAAAGATTTTCGAAGATCCTTCGGGAGTTTACGAAACTATTTGATTCGCAAGATCTAATTTGAATCATTAGGTCGACGTCCCTCGATGAATTTAAACGATAGCCGCCTATTCATAAAAATTATTATTCTAGTTGCAAGGGCGATTTAATTATCTTGCAAAATAATTAAGTAGACTTATTTCGCCGAATCTTTAATCGTAAATATTTATTTCTTGGTTAATTACAATCACGACATTTAATAATGACGATGATAAAATATACAGAATTATTTAGGTCTAGGAACAATAGTTCTCAACCGGAGTGCCACAAATTATAATAGATATGTTAAAATATTTCGAAATAAGCATTTATAAATGTAAATCTTTTGTTTCTATTAAATATTGTTTGTGTTTTTATATGAAAACTGCGTATCTTCAATATCGCAATTCGCTTATACACAATATAAGGGGCATCAACATTTGTGAGTCGCTAACTGCTGAAAACCGTTGAGCATGGAACTTATCAACTATTTTAACCTAATTTTGGTTTTCGGAAATTCGGTATTATTTCTATTTTAACCTAAAAAATACCAACAATGCAGCTTCTTTATTAATTACAATATCTAATCGTGAATTTTATGATTATGCCAACGTCATTATGACTGTTTAATTACATTCAATGATTTTTGATTGTTTGTACAACAGATTTCGTGTGGTCGTACGACAACTTTTTAAAATTTTTCGATCATTCACCAACGAAAATATTTCGAAAATGGTAAAAATATATTATATTGTATAATAGATGTAATGATAATACCGTATAATCTAACGGTATAAAAAAAAAAAAAAAAAAAAAAAAATTAAGCATTTTAAATGACCTTCCAATGAAATATGCTGCTAATGCAAATGGGTACAAGTTTGTTTATTTCTTTTTTCCTCTTGTCTCTTTATGGGTCGATGGCCGTCGCCACAAACCGTGCCACTTTAGGGAATGGCTATAACCCGACACAAAGAGTCGGGGGTAAACTAGCCCATGGGAAATATGGGATTTATCCTCGGTCCACGGCACTTTCCGTGCAGGGTCGAAGTCAAACTATCATCTTCCGTCGGGAGAACCGCCGAGCGGACCCGAGAGGACTACTCGTCCGATCTGTTTCGGAGCGTAAAAGGATCCACATGCCATTTTTTTTATTTTCTGAAAACATGAAAAAATATAACAAAAGATGGCATTTGGCAAAGCACCGTACATTACTTTACGAAATCGACCGAGAATCAACGGCTTCTTATAAATTTAGAAAGCGATCCATTAAGATACACCGTACTTTAGAGTATCCCTTCTCGTATCTTTTCGAATAACTTTTTATTAACATAAAAAGAAAATAAATTTAAATTACTTGCATCAGAACAATATGCTTGAAAATACTACGCTTATATAGCTTATACAAGTATAACAATTAAGCAATTCCATTGTGTCAAAATTATGCCAACACTAATAAATCGATATAACTGTCATTAATCCTATCGATTTATCTATTTTGAATGATATACAGTATATATAGGGTCTATTATAAATTATTTTCCTGTGTTTCTTGAATAAAGATCAAAAGGACAACCCGTTAGTAATTTCCAATCGTCACAATTTTATTATACAGTAATTTCATTTTTAATTATGACGAAGTAACGTTAAGGAAGCGCGCTGATACTACCATCTGGAAAAAATCATTATCTTTCAATTTTTTATTCAGTAATCGATTATTATTAATACTTAAAACGGATATTATATCCGTCTTTTATAAAATGAAATAAAAAATGTATTTTTCTTTTTACTCTTATACACTTCTTTTGCGTTTAATTTTATATAAAGTTAACCAATACAGGCTAATCGTCAGACTATGATAAAGGAATTAAATTAAGCTACTAGATTAGTTTCATCGACTAATTTTGAATTTAAAAATATGTAAGTTACGAGAAGAGAGATTCGTCAAAATTTAAGTAACAATCAATCTTAATGTTTTTTAAATCGGCTTTAGTAAATTTAATTCGGACACAACGGATGGCTATAGGTTTTTAACTGTTGTTATTGTAAAATCGTTCCCGTTAAAGTAATCGATGACAAAATAATTATCTCAGATTATTTGTCTTCTCTCAAATACTAATCTATGAGATCTCACCTAAGAAAAAATGTCTTTAAAATTCGAGAGATAAAGCTTCCGTGTCCGAAATTACAAAATTTATATTTCCGATATCGACGAAACCTGAACAGTTTTTAATGTGTCAAGTAAACTTTTCGACTTTTTAAAAGGATTTGTCATTCAATACATGTTGTACGAGTACAATAAGATAATCGTTAATGCATTTTTATGCACAAAAATCTTTCTTCCGCTGCGATGATCAAAATTTGTACGCATAATGTATGATGTTTAAAAGTGAAGAAGATACCGTCGTCTACACTTACTTCTAAAGAGCAAGCGACAGAGATAATTGGCGATTTAACCATCGAGGACGACAATTAAGGAGGAGGAAAAGATTCCTACTGTTCGTAGACACGCGATCAGTGCGCCACTTTCCGAATGGCAAAGAGATCGCACGCTTTTCGAAGATGAAAGGTGATGTCGAAAGTCATCCCAGAAACTTTTGATGAACCGCAAGAAAAACGTTCGTCGCGCGAAAAACTCGTTATTGCGTGGTCGGAGACCATCATCCTAGTTAAGTTACATCGTACGGAACCGGAATAAGAGGTAAGAACCTATCCTAAACTTCAATTTTCTCAATTTTTCCTCCCGTACCTACACGTTTATAACCTAGGCGTTTCCTACAAGAGGTAATTAAATATAATAAGTTACTTACCTTATGTTTAATAACGGTTTGGCTTTGTGGACTTGCACGTCGCAAATAGGACAGAACTTTGTCGTTTCCAGATAACGGACGATGCAGGTTCTGCAAACTGATACCAAACAAACCAGTTAGATGCCTTCTGTACAGAATAAAAGCTCTAACGAGACAAACCTCATCCCCGGATAATTCGCTTCGCCTTCGATTCGTCGCCTCTGAACATTCGAGCAATTAAACCTAGTTTCTAACGGCTGTCTAATTATGACAGGATCGAACCGAAGTTCGTCTTTTAAGTAAGACGAAGACGAATTAACGGGGGAACAGGTAAATCACGCTTGGAAAAGCGAAGGAGGCGGGTGTATAAATTAAAACCGAGCTACTTACAGGAATGGAGGCATTCGATGATGGTGGTGGCATCAACAAGATATCCTCCGCAAAGAATGCACGTCAAATGGGGATTCAAATCCGTGATCTTCAAACGAGTTGGGCGATGCATGGCTTCAACCGCCACGCTTACAGACACCTTTCTGTCCCAACGGAATACTCGGTTTACCTGTAGGGGGAGGAAAAACACCCATCAATCGTCGATCTTGTCCCCCTACGGTCCCTCTCTCCCACCGCCCGACGTTTCTTTCCAAGGAATCGATTATACCCAGATCGGGTTTCCATACAGAGGGATGGCGGGACGTCGGTCCGCATCGATCGCGCGGTTTGGGCGCGGCGCGTCGTACGTGGCGGAGCGCGACGAAAGATGCGGTTAACCCCGTCCGGAGATATTTAAAGGGAAACCAGGCCGGAGAATAATCCGGAAACGTTCCCATTCGCCAGAAAGATCCACTTTCTCGGTCGAGGCCGTCGAAGGCAATTAATTATGAAATAATCATAATCGCCGTCGAATTAAAAATTTGACTGAGAAAGACGGAAAGACAAGCGGCAGCGCGCTCGTCGCCTATTAATTATCCTCGGCGCGACCCCAGCACCGGGTCGTGATATGGAGGTCGTTTCCACGGAGACCGGAAACGTTAGGAGCGGCGGGAATCGTCCTTCCCCGCGTCGACGGCGGTCGCGGCCAATCGCTTCGTTCTTTTCGGTCGTCGCTGAATGGAAGGTTGGCGGCGGATTTCGATCGAAAGAGGAGAACCGGCCGCGTCGCGTTTCCCTCTCGACCTGTTCCCCGCTCTTGCCCATCTCCGACCGGATTCGTCGTTCTAACCGAAGATTTCTTCATTTTAATTACGTTTGGATAACCGATCAAACGCCTCGGATGGACACTTCCATCCGAGTGCGAGTAGAGTTCGCGTGCGAGCTAGACGACGCGACTCCGCTTCTATCCAAAGGAAGACGAGGGACTTCCTTGGCCGGAACGGAGGAGTTTCCGTCTGAAGAGAAAGAGTCGGATGGAAAAGGACGAGAAGCAACGCTTGGAAAGACTAAATTACGCTACGCGCCGGTCCCCGGCACTAAGCCCAGGCGGCGGGCGCGTCGACTTCCGAGAATCCTCTCCGAAAACGTAGGGCGATGGGAGGCGAAGAACCGCCCGAGACCAATCGCCGTTTGTCTCTCGGGGCCGACTAATTAGGACGGGGGCGGTCGAAAAATAATTCGACGCTTTCCCAAAGAACGGATGAAGAACAAAAGGCGTGTTTCTTTCTGGCTCGATTTAACGCTATCCGTTTTTTAAAACATCTCTTATTACGGGTCTATCTTCGACAATCGATGATTTCCGTCTTTGTTACCGGCAATCCCGACGTGATAAACATTGTCAATTGACCAAATGGAAATCATAATAACCTTTCGAAGGAAGTAGTTTCCGTCGCTAGAAATTCGAAGACGTCGAAAGAAAATAAGACGAATCTCTCAGCAAGGATGAGGAATTAAGGAAGGATTGCACCAAACGAAAGGCATCTGCTAGATAAGAGCTTAGGAAGTAAATCCTGGAGAAACGACGTAAAACACCGCCAATTTTGGTGCATATTTTATTAAAAAAAGTACAATTCCGATTTTAAAACCAGCTTAAATAACTCTATTGATATAGCCTATAAGCAGTCATTTGTGTGAAAATAAAAATAAATAAATAAAAGATACTGTTTCCAACAAGAAAAAGAAATATCGAGAATGATAGATTCCGTACGATTGGTCATTTTCATTACCCATAAAATAAGACGTTGTATAATAATTACAAAAGGAGAGTCTCCGATCAAACCTATATCAATAATAATAAATAAGAACTTATTAAAACCGATCGATATCCTCGTATAGTAAACCAGCAAAATGGCAAAAGTAACCTTGAAACATAAGATTGATAATTTCCTCATACGGCGAACTTAAATATTCGACGATTCGTTTTCAAATTAATTCCCTATTTACAAATAATAATTTTTTAACGGTGGAGACATTGTAGTTCTGTCCTCACCCACTTCAAAATCGTCTACTCGGAAGGAATACCGTTCATGTCGTATTGAGAGTGACGGTGGGAGAGATCGTCGAACGTAATCGCCCGACGTCTTAAATCCAGCATAAAATTTGAAATAATTTATATCTGTTAATTCTTGCAATATTTTGATATTTCTTTCCGATTCCAATCAAAAGAGACGGACTGTATTTAATTATTTCAACTATTCTCAATACCATATTCCTTATTGTTGCTTCAAAACTTGAAGACGGTGAGGGATATAATTTTAGTAACAATCTATTAATTCAAAATACAGAGATAACATCTTTTTACGTAAGTTATTTTAGCTTGTTTAATAAAATAAATATAATTTTAATTAATAAACTTCAGTTAAGTACTCTGAGGCCGATAACCCTTGGAGTGGTGGTGGTGATCGTCTTGTCGGTTCTAAATAAGATCGAGTGGGAAAACGAGAAACGACGAGACCCGGACGAGATCGACAGACGGGCTTCGATCCGGGATTCCGGAGACTGACTACGAAAACGATTTCGAATAAATATCCTACGGACCATGGCCGAAAGGCGCGAAAAAAAAGACCATTTTTGCCCGGTTTGAAGGCCACTCCAACTAATCGAGTGTAAAGAAACGACGAAAACGACTTCCGCCGCCAGAAAAATAATATGCAAAAGCAATCGGCAAGATAATTCATTCGATCTGACGTTTTGTAGACCCTCCACAACGAACTTCTGGCTAATTCCCAGTTACGATTGTTCTGTAATCTGTTACAGAAACAAATTTAATCTTTCAATAATCCACATTCTGTGACGTGTAAAGAAAAACATCGACCAACCGACTTCGCACCTAAATAAACTATTAAAGAAGAAAGAAAATAACGTCTCCAAATGTAGAAAGTGCAGAAAATCTAAGTAGTTTATTATAAATCCCAATAGTATTTTTTAATAACCATTTCAAAACTACTAAACTTAACATTGAAGTACAGATTATGTCAGATCTGCTTCAATACTGTATGTCCGATTTCACTGTACAATCCAACAACGCTTAAAGTTTAATAGAGAACCAATAATAAAGTTAACGTATCCAGCAAAAGAAAATTCTTTACGAAAAGTGTATTTCGACTTTTAAAGTTGAATTCATTCATTGGAAGCACGCGACAATCAAAGTCGCTTAAATAACAACTTAATTACTTCCAATAACACACAACATTTGTACTCCCGGTTAATTATTTATCTGTAATATATTAAAAGCCGACTTAGGCCACTCCCAACCAACTACGACATTACATTTGAGAAAAATTAGGTCACCTTTCATGCCCCTATTGAAATATTTTCAATCGGAAGCTGGACGTTCGATTTTCTGTAGTGTGGAAGACTCCATCACCCCAAACAATAATTAGGCCTATTTACAACAAACAGATTTAAAACAATTCTTTTTTAAATGTTAGAATAATATAACCACAAAATCGAAATGAACCGACGAGTTTGAGAAAATGGTCCTTAGGCCTACGTATATATCGTATTCCACGAAATTAATTAATCAGAAAAGTAACGTTTCCAATTAAATTTAATATTACTTACAATTTAAATATTTCGAAATCTCCAATTTTATTCCGGGAAAGTCATTTCAAATTGTGAGCCACACCAATTTTTCACCACCAGACCAAAGAAAGTCTCTCTCTCGTAATACATTAATTAAATTCTGAAGTTGAAGCTTTCAAAAGATGAAATTTTTGTCCCAATCTTCTACTGACAAAGACGCGAGTAAAATTTGGGAAATAAACTTATACAGAGAAGAAAGATTAATTAGTTTTTAAATACGTGATGTAGAAGAAAGTAATATGATACAATAGGAAATAATTTCAGCGTTATCGTTGTAACGCTGAAATTATTTCCTATATGGTTTACCTTTTCCATAAAATTTGAGTAGATCTACTTCTAATAATGATAAGTCTAACGGGCAGATTGCAAAAGCTATAAATTGTAAGGAAATATTACACGATGATATAGTGAGAACGAATTCGTCTAACGCAGTTATATTAGAACTACATATCTGTATTAAACCAATGATAAATGGAATCTACAAATTCTTCGAGTAATCTGCTTTAAAACATCGATTAAACTCGTTAACACAACTATTATCCATGACTAAATTGTTACGTTTTGTTATCCGATGAACTTTTAATGTTTAATATGATATTCACAATGTATGCAAACAATAAATTTTAATTTGAACTTTAAAATGATTTCGATGGAGGAATAATCAATTTTGTTTAGAAATTTCGAGAATTAAAATGTCTAGAAAATAAAATTATTCAGTATATACCCTTGAAGGCAACAGGTTGACGCTTAAAACACGAACTAAAATTCGGATCTAAGCTTAAAAGATTACAAAATATTAAGTCAATGTATTGTTGCGAACTTTATTTACGATTCGTACTTTGATGAGATCATCTTGGATGAATTTAGGGGTTAGTTCTTCGTTTTCCGGATTGCGATTATTAAACCTCCCTTTCATATTTAATCTGCATAACCTAGCTTTCTATCTCTAAGATAAATGCTAATAAATAGCCTAAGACAAACTATTATAATGAACAAAATTAAAATAAAAAACTCCATAAACTCCGACTCATAAAATAACAACCGAAACTCGGTTTTATTTTAGTAACTTATTTTAATAATTTTAAATAACAATCGAATTTATTCTTTAAGATTTAAACGGTCTATCAATTAAAAGAAAAGTTGACAATTTCTCTCCTTAATTCGTGTCTGGTGTTGATAGGGCCTTTTCCATAAATAAAGCCATATGTGAAATCATTTATTAATTAGATTACTCGATTCCAGTATAACAGGAATCCACAAATACTAACCTAAAATGTACGAAATTAAGTTATAATTATCGGATGAAAATCGAATTAATCGATAGCTGCAATCGATTTAAAACCTCAGGAGAAATTAACACTAATTTCCTTTTGTTGATTGTGACTTGTAAATTATTGTAAAGACGAAAAACGTATAGCATAATTTATGGAGAAAACTTTCGTAGCCACTCTGTATTTTAGACTCGTAATAAATTGTTTCGAATAAAAATAATTTCATCGAGTCACAGAATGCAATAACTACAATAAGTACGAGAGAAACTAAGCAGTTTAGCGACTCCATTTATATAAATCAGCGGAATATTATCCCATTTTAAAAAGTTTACTCCAAAATTCGAACAATTTTTAAAGCAAAAAGGTATATTATATTTTGTATTATAACTAGAACGACTTTGGACTCGGATATATTAATTACTAGTTATGCTATTGGGATCTACAGGTAAGTGAAGAAAAGTTGGCCAAATACAGTGAAAAATCTATCCGTCGGTATCAAAAATAAAACGGAAAGAAAATAAAGTTTGTTTAACTAACGGCAAGGCTTTTAGACCGGTGTTTGACGAGCTAAATCAACAAACCTTCGAAACTGGTAAGCTTCTCGGCAGACAGACTACCGCATTCACCCGTTTACAAATAGAAATGAACACGCCATCAACAAACCACATTTCGAAATTCTGACACCTTTCTTTGCCCCCTAAACTTAATTAATCTTATAAAAAGAAGAATTAAAATCCTTCCGTTAAATAGTTTCAGTTATTCGAGCAATTAATTTTTCATTAAAAAGTTAAAAACTCGCATTAAATTTACCTTAAATTGAATTCATCCAGTAGACCATTAGCCTAACTTTTCGATTCTAAACTTACTACTACTAACAAAAACAACAGGAGCCGGCCGAACAACAGACGGCATCAACCTACCAGTTCAGGGTGCCGGATTCAAATCTGCGCTCTCGAAAAATTCTAGGAATTTTTCGGGAGTGGCCTGTTCCTGATAAGTCGAGCCCCGACCCTCACCACCCGCTGTCTTGCTTAAGCCTGGCCGAACCCACGACGGCTTGAATAAAAGGTCCTCTTAGCGCCCGCAGGGCGGAAAGAGTTAAAAAAAATTACAGCAGTAACAATAGAAATCAGTCAGTATGTTTAAAATTGTCCGTAAAGTAAACACGTTAGAAAAAGGACAGAGTTCTTCAGTCAGTAAACAATTGGAAACAAACTTCATCCATAAACACACACAACTTCTTTTAATTAATGACTGGCCAATCACAAACCACTTAAAATCGTCGCCGTTTACCATTGGCTGAAAGAAAACACCGGCACTCTGTGGTATTATAATACGTTTTTCCAATTAAACGGATTAAATTTCAAAAATAGGAAATTACGTCGGTTGGAGACGAGAAATCTGATATTGTCCTTTCCCACAGAACTTATCCAAAGGAAAATATGGGAGGTTTTCGTACGAGACATACAAGTCTGTGTAAAAGTAAATACAAAATAAAAATTTTTTTTAAAATTGGACCGGCGATTTTCGCTCCGAGCGAAACGCAAAGCGACGATAATCGATCGACTTTAAATACTTACGAAGTTTTAACGCGAATTTCTCGTACTTCGGTACTTACTTTGGGATACTCGATCCGATTTCATCAACGAGGATTCTCTCACTTTTAGACGACCGAATGCAATACACCTGAAATTAAATTTAGACACGAGTCAATCGCTTACATTTAAACAAAAGACTAATTCCTAAGCGCGATTGGCAAATTCGAATAAATGAATGGACTATAATTACGACGCGGCTTTCAACTGAAAATTATTGAAAGATAGATTTGCGAAATTACGAAATTTCCGATAACGAATATGATGCTTTTACAGAAATTATTAAACATTTCTGATTAATCGGATTTACCTGTACAGTACTTATTAATAATAGGCTACTTGTATTTTTCGTAGGTGTATCCCGCCACCTACCTCGTATGACACCGTCTGGAAGAACTAAAAATCCCACGTGCGCCTTTACTCCGAGGTGCATCGATGTTAGAACAGGTAATATAAAATGTTAAAGGTGTGACGACAGTTTCGACCACCGACGCGTTGGTAAAAAGATTTCGACCAGGTCCGGTCATTCTTCCCCTCCCTTTCCCTCTTTTTCGATGCGTCGGACCCTCTTCCTCCCTCGGGTCCGACGCACCTCCGGCAGAATAAGGCGGCTCCGAAACATCACCGTCCGAAGGGGGCGGGTCGACGGCGCGAAAATTACAACCGCACGTCCCGACGGATCCTCCTCCGTCAGCCGTCCCATTAAACCCGGGTAGCGCGGCCTTCCGGACTAATTTCCGTCGGCTTTCGAGTGTTTAGGGCAGCGACAGAATCCGTCCGACTTCCTGCGTGGCCGTCGAGACGCCACCCGGCAACCGGAGCGGAAACCAAAATTGGAAGGCCAACCACCATTTCGTCCACTTTTAGCAGGTTATTTAGGGTGTAGCTCTTTAGAACCCGCCGAAGCTTCCGTCGTTCTCCAGAGCTTCTCTGGAGAATGACGATCTCTCTTCTAAATTCGAACCCGGGAACCATCGTCAACCACTTCAATTACTTCTTGTGCAGTACGCAACTTATCCCAGGTGAGGTTTTATTTGTCGGGCAAGCGCAGCCGACAACGTATTTCCGGTCCCCACGGAAACATTATCGAGGAAGAATAGACGACAAACAGGTAAGCTGACATCGGGAACAAAACTTTGAGTGAAAACGCTAATCTTGTGTACTGGCGCGAGGGATAGGGGTTCAGATCAACCCTTCTGGATCGGAAGGAGGGTCAGAACGGGGACGTCCCGACAGATAAAGATAGAAGACAGAGACTGGACGGCAATAGTAAAGAGACGAAATTTTTCCGGGCAAAACAGTTCCAACGTAAAAATTTTCTGGATGCTTCCTAAGGTAAGAAATTCCATCGAACTTTTTCCGACGAAACAATAAAAACAGAAACTAAGGAAAATGTCAAACAACAGGTACTGTACTAGTTCCGAGCACGCCAAGTTACGATTGGCCGAAACTGCGACGCAGACGGTAATTAAGCAACGACGTTTCAAATCCCTTCGGTTAACGGCATCCGAGTTAATGATATTCCCTCCGAAAAGTTACCACGTGGTTTAAGTTAAACGTCGAATTGGCGGGAAACCGTCGATGCAAATAAAATAGAACCGATGCACAGATTCTAAGAAAATTAATTCAGTGTTAAAATTTTCGTTTTAGTTACTGTATACTGTACTGAAATTCGTACTGTATACGTATACATGTATACAGGTATAAATTTTATATATATATATATATATATATATACATATTCATTTGTGTGTGTTTAAGCGTATTTATAGTACTGTACAGTACAATATATATAGGCCTATATATACACACACAAACACACGCAAAATAATTTCCTTAAACAAGCGATATTTACTCCTAAATACTTTCTCGTCAAAATATTTTAAACACATTTCTATTGTTTTGTTAAATTGTTTACACGCCCGAACACTTTGTATCTAATTATTGAATCGAATGAAAAACGAGTTCGACCGTCGGAGGGGGAGGAGTTTAGTGTCTTTTACCGGTTTATCGGTCGACGCCACCCACCCTAAAGAAATCGTTTCCGCCTACGCCCCTTCTCCGGCGGTGACCCCCCCCGAAATCACGGTTCGTCCGACGGCCGTTTAGGGGAGAAAAAATCTCAAATCCCGATTCGAGCGGTAAAACGTGGCCGTCGTCTCCCCCTTGGGAGTCGACACTCCCCGAACCCAGAAAAAATTAGGCGGAAAAGCCCGAAGGCCTGGTCTCCTAAAAGTCAAGCCGGGGACACGGAACGGAAGGCGCCGACGCCGGCCTTCTAGGACTTCTCCCATTTAAGAGTGCTCCTAAGACTAGGGGCGACGGGCCTGTTTCCCGCACCTAATCCACCACTAAATCCAGCCCCAGGGTAATTCACCCCTCCTTCCCCCTTAGCGTTAGGGTTAAAGGCGACAGGCCTAAACCGCGACGTTCCTCAACGCGCGCCGCGGTGGCCGTGGGGAAGACGACGCCGACAACCCAAACCGACGACAGAAAGAAAAGGACTTACGGAAGGGAAGGTGGCAGTCTGCGAAGGGGGCGACCGCCCATGGCCTCTTACGCAGGGAACGCCTCGTAATCCGGGATCCGACGGCCTCCGTCTTCCTCTCTTTTACCGTTCCGCGCGCCTCTCGACCGACCGCGTCCGCGTCGATCTTCGGACTCCGCTCGCCGAGGCGGGAAGACCCCAGACGCGTCACGTGACCGCACCACCGCCGGACCGCTTCCATTCCCTTCCCGAGGGGAGGACGGCCGACGGCGGACGCCGGCTCTTCCACTGCCGGTTAGGGTTTACGGAACACGGATCGGACCAATCGCCTTCGCCTTAATCGTTACGTAAACGAACCGGGCGAATTTCTATTCGATTACCCGTTTCCACCGTCGACCGTCGCGCCGCTCCGACCTTCGTTCGGGATTTTCTTTTTTTTTTTCCTCTCTCTCTCCTTCTTTCGCTTCGGTCGATGCGGGAACGAACCGGCGGCAGAGAAAGCGGAAACGGAACGGCGCGTAGCGGCCGGGAAAGGGCGCGAGACGTCCACCCTCCGTTTCGCGCGCCCTACGCGTCGCGCCGTATGGCCCGGAGACGGACTGGCTCTTCTTTACTCCGGAGGCGTCGCCGGGCCCCGGGCGGCGGAAAGATCGTCCCCCTTCTCTCCGGAAGCCTCCTCCGGCCCGGGTGTCCTTGGAAAACGCGCTTCCACGATTTAAAAATTGTTTTCCTACTTAAATTTGCTCTGAATCTCTGCCGTGGCTACGGCTTTCTTCTATCCTCTACCGCATCTGGTTGTTTGCTCCCGTCTAGCCCGAGGGTTAATCCCTCGGACCTGGCGCGGACTTATCTCCGTCATCACTCTGACCCTTTCCCTCCGTTACACGTCGATTACTCGGGAACCCGCTACCAAAGCAAGCGCGTGGAGAAAAACGAAAAGTTAGGGAACCAATCGAAATTAAGGAGTTGAGCGAAAGTGGCGGAAGAACGAGAAAGAGGAAAATAATTGCTGAGTTGTAAGGAAGCGCTCGGAGGTAGAACTAAAGAAGGATGAAAACGGTGGAAAACGGACCCGGACGGAAGAGATGAAATTCCGGTAAAAATACCATCGGTGGCGAGAAAAGGAACGCTTTATCCGGGATGTACTGTACAGTACTAGAAATTGGAGAGCCGATGTCCTAGATGGATTATCGAGGAAAATCCTGGAATCTTACCAGAAATCTTTTGTTTTTTTCCTGCCGCGGCAAAACAAAGAAAGAGTTTCTGTCGTCGGACACCCCAATTAGCTATTCGTTTGAATTCGGAATCCGGAACCGTCGTACCGCCCGTCCAAGTACTATACGACTCTACACACCGAGACGATAAAAATTAGCTCGATTGTTACGTACTGTACTGTACAGAGCTTGCCAATTATGACGACAGTTGGTGCCGGAGCTAAAAGAAGGAAAGTGAAGAGAATCCCGACCGAGTTGCGAACCGCTGTTAACGGACGGGACCGAAATGAATGGAAAATCGCCTCTCTTCTTCTACTCTTTAGAGGTGCTTGGTCGGTAGAAGAAATTATTTCGTTCCATCCATTCTCTTCTCGGCTTAAATCTAGATCCGCGTAGAGTTGAGCAACACATTTATGCTGAAGCAAAAGGGAAAATGGCGGGGTTCCCCAATAATCTCGAGTAAACCCTATTTATTAGTCTCGATCGTGAAGTTACCGATCGACTTCAATGGAATAAATGCCCGGCGACAACCAATTTATAAATTTATTAAGTGCTGTACACTACAGTACGTTGTATATTTACGTACGGACAACAAGATCTCTGTCGATCAGTCCTTCGACTAGTACGCGTTACGAACTACGTCGACCTCGAAGGTGCTTCGATGGTCGTCGACCGTAATGACGCATTTCAGGAAAGCTGCAAAGGGAAAAAGTACGGACCCCGTCCTCGAAACAATAACTTGACGTCTTTTTTTAACCCTAATTCGGATTTCCTTTAGAAAGCGTGATGGAAATCGACGGATGAACCCAAAGGACAGAGCGATGGGGATTCTCGACCCAGTAACCAAAAGACTTAAGTTTACCATCGGGAGGGTCGGAGGTCCGGACTGTCCACGATCTTTCGGTGGCCACTGAAAGGCAGGATAGACAAACTGAACCGGAAGTGGCTGGCGGGCGGCGCTAACCCATTTATCTATTTAGGTTAGTTGTGCGGCGGAGTCTCCGTCGGCACGGTCGGAATTTATCGGTCCTTCTATTCGAGACCGCCCTCGGTTTCCGTATCTCCCATCGGTTACTGTCATCTGAAGGAATGCGGTGGTCGCGTCGTTCTACCTTAAGGACCGGAAACGTAAATTCTCGAAGAGGGACGAGGCTCAGCCTAAGAAGCGTTTGGTGCATTTCTTGCTTCTTGATCGCGGGATTCGACACATTGGGTCATCTGTCGGTCGCTCTTCCTTCCTTTATAAAAACATTCCAGTGATGACGTAATTAGGAGCGACGACCCCAACTCTCGAAATTTATAGAATACCATGAAAAGACGCGATGACCGATCAAATATTCGGGAAACAATAGAAAGATTCGGAAAAACTATCTTCGTCTTTCTAGGGTGAATGTCAAAACAAAGTCAGAGGACTCAGGAAGAGTCGCATACGGAAACGCACGTAAGAAACAGAGAACTTTCAAAATTACGTTCGTTTCTCATTCTCGGCTTTCATTCCCTTCTTCGCATAAGAAAAATGCGCCGATTTTAATCGATGATCCAAACTTTAACCCGTTCTCTTGGTCTGGCAAAGTAAGAATTTCTCCACACCAATACAGGAGGAGAAGGAAGTAGTCGGTATTTTAAGAAAGACCTATTCTATAGACCGTCTAATTGCACTTAAGACAAAAACTACTAAAACACGAAGTCCGAAGAACCCGTCGCTGTTTAAGATCTCAAGTGAGAAAACAATGCGCTTCTCCAATCCTATTTGCCAACACGTTTGAATGGTGACAATACTTATTTTTGTCGTCGTTTAAGACCTGGCCCCCAAAGGTTTATTTTCTTCTCATCGACCCTGTAAGAGGTCGTCGGAACCGCCCTACCCGTACTCGGTCGCTGGTCGCCATTCACTCGGTTAAATGACATAAAAAGAGGGAATAGCTTTCGACCCACCAATTACATTCGGTAAACCGGAAGAAAATGATTTCCGGTCGCCCGGAAAACCCAGATTCGGAGACGACCGTGAACTTAATCCGGTAAAACGGGACGGTCCCGGTCGGAGGTCGAATATTCTCCCTATTGGTTGGTAGATGTAAAGTTAGCCTACACAATCATTATACATCGTTTCTGAAGGGAGTCGAAAATGGCCCGTCTACATCTACTCTTCTACTTCAGGAATTTGACCTTGTCGTATTTTTAATTATTCAGAAACTATCTCGAATCGTCGCGAATAAAAGCCGGGATTTCAGTTGTCAGCATCGTTAAAAATCCCAGTCTGATTACTAAGGAAGGCGTTAAATTAATTCGGGAGTTCATCGTCGAACCGTGCTCTCTACCTCCAATATCCGATCGATAGTGTCACGGAATACGCAAGCGTTACGTATTCCCGTTTCCAACACGGGTCGGAAAGAAGACGACCCAGGAAGACTACGTCATCCGCGAAGCTCTTTCTTCTTTACATATCGACGAAGACGAAATTAATACCTAGAAAGAAATTCGTCCTCCGTTAAACTTCACCGCCCATCACATCTACCAAAACCGCTTTCCACCTCTTCTAATTCCCAATTTATCTGAAGAAAAAACAAAAACATTTGTAACGCCGACGAAAGTCGTAGGCTTTTCTTTTTGCCACTTTTTAAAACGTACCCCGGAATTCCGACGATCTCCTTCACCTGCCTCCATTTCCGCCGGAAAAGCGCAAAATTTCGTGAGCGAACGAAAAAATCAAATGATTTAGATTGATTGGTGAACGCAGTATTCTCGTAGATGACGAAAGAACCCCGAAGCCCTTCCTTCTAAGGCAATTTATCCGAAGAATTTAGTAGTGTGAGATATAAGGGGAACTGTCGGATTGTCACCGTCACTTTCGTCTCGGAAGCCGTCGGATCATTTTACGATTCGTAACCGGTCGACTCGACCTAATTTTTACTAATTCCTTCCCCTCCTTTCTCACCTTTCTGTCGCAAAGGAACGCTCGCAACGGTGAGACCGATGCGATGAAAGTCGCGAGTAGTACCTAAAGGTGCCACTCGCGACTTTCATCGATAACGATGTGAAGAATACGTATTTGCTGAGGAAGAACCGGAAGTACTTATTCTCGTTGTAGTCTCGGTAGAATAATTTATACACGAGGTAGGGAAGTGTCGACCAGCAAACACTTTTTGGTCATACGTAAATTCCTATTTGTTCCTTTAAACTTTAAAGCAACTACTTTCGGTATCGTGCCTTAATTTTATCGGTGGTCAAATAATAAAGGAGTGAGATCGGAATGTCCCGCCTTCCCCTAGGTAAATGCCTCCGACCATTTGCAGGTGAAGAAAAATCGGGAGACATCAGACTTTAATTATAAACTAACTAACGACCGTAACAAAAGGATGACATTTTAGTTCCGTCGGTAGCGTAACCACAGGTATTAAACGCTTCTATATCCTCAGGCGCGTGACTCCCGAACGTCAATCGGAGGAAGATTCGTCTTCCCCTTCGTTTCATCTTTAAGCCGGACCGAAAAAGAGATCGCGGATGTTCGGTCACAAACCATACGTAAATAACGCTATAACCGAGATGGAAGAATACCGTACTTCCAAAAACTTGTTATCGCTTAAACGTCAGAGAGCCGACCTTTGACCTGCGAGTCCCGGGTGGGGTCGGAAGAATAAGATTTCGGTGGTTTAAAAATAGAAAAGAGGGTGGCCGACGATTATTCGTCCGCCCGCTATTAACCGACGCTCTTTTTCGATCGTCTTCCAAACTCGTTTTATTTTTAGGTTACGCCCGGGAGAGCCAAATTCTCCCTCCGATCAGGCGCTTTCTTCTTCTCGTTAGCCGGGCCCAGGCCCTCTCTCCTCCGTCCACCCCGATACCTCTTCAAACAGCCGAGGGTGGTCTTTCCCTCCTTACGTAGACGACGTGTTCCCCTCCGGGCCAGTATGTCACGCGCTTAAATCCTGCAGAAAGGCTTTAATCCAATAAAACCACTCGAAATGCGCCACGCGCGTAAAACAAACAGGTAAAGACGAAGGGGAAAGTCTTCAAATATGTACGGCTTTTACGGTAAATGCCAGGACAGCATCTCGGACGGTCCTTTTTTTAACGCGTCCTAATTAATCGATATTTGGCCCGCGTCGGCGCTAAACATCATTCGTACGTCCCGTCCAATAGGATTTCATCATCTTCTTACTCAGGATTTTAACAATGTTGCAACTTACGTAATTAGAGGGAAGAGACGAACCCAGATCCACAGGACAGGGGGCGACGGGGAGAGGAGAATACCCATCGAGTCGGTAGACTGGGGATTCTCTTTACAAAGCGTCTGGGCAGAACTATGGGTCGTTAAGGGTCTACGTAGGTGGTTTTTAGCCTACGCCCACTCTCTCCACCGCGTTCCCTAATCCCCACAACACTTCGTTTACCGAATATGGCGACGCATTACTGTCATTCCCGGATACCGAATAGGAAAGATACCAGACAAACGAAGACGATTTCCTACAAAAGACGGCGGTTTCTTCCCTCCCAATCTCTCTCATAAGAACGACAATCATCTTAGAATTCGAACCAAAATCATTTCGCCGGTCGCAAAGTTAGAACCAAACTTTGCGACCGTCGGAACGACGGAATCACTTCAGAGTCACGAACACGGAACCGCCTTTCTTCCCGATATTTAAACTTCGACCCGATCACACCTAATAGAAATTCTCTGCCGAAGCGCGCGACGGTCATTTCCGACGGAGAAGAGAATACCCGATGCCAAGGAATTCGTCGTCGGTTCGGTTCCCTACATACTCACCAAATAGTTATCACAAATGGCCCGCCGCGCACTCCCGCTCAGTTGTCTTCCGTCGGTGAAGACCGATAGAGAGACTACCGGGCGAACAACTACCGCGGGTCAGAGGTCACGGTTCGAGTAACTCGAGACGGCTTCTGGATCGAGAAATTACCGCGGCGGTTACCAGGCGCCTCGATTACCGACCGAAAAGGAGGAGGTGGAGGAGCCGCGATCCGCATCCTCCGGCATTCCTTCGTGACGTAATTACGACAATAAGAGACACCGAACGACTTTGGACGACCGAACAAAACCGCCGTCTTCCAGGTCGACGTGACGCCGGATGGTCTAGCACTCTTCCCAAGAGCGTCCTGGCCGGAGATTTAACGTTCGTTACATCAGAGACGTCAGACGACGGTTCGGATCTTGTAAAATGCCGCGACCGAAAGGGCGAGAAAGGTTAACGGGGCGTAAACGTCATCGACCGTCTTCTGTCATGTTGGGACAGAAAGGTCGTCTTTGGTCGACGACCCGGGTGGCCGGGAAGGCCCGCATCCCGCCGACAAGGGGGGGATCGGGCGCTGCCGAGAGGAAGTCGTCTCCGAACGTCAGCCCGACGGGAACTTAAACGTCGAGCCAGCGTTCGGGGGGGGGCGAATACCAACGAGCGCGGTAGAAGACGGCCGAATATTCGACGGCCGCCGGATACCTTCTCCGATTCGAGTTCGGTTGCCGAAAAGTACGAAGGGCACGGAGGTGTATGACATGTCTATCGACGGGCCGTCAGGTTGTCTACCCGAACCTAAATAATAGAAGACGATGGAAAGCGAAGAAGGGGGGCAAAAAGAGGAAAGACGAGGGGCAGTAGAACGGCCGTCGGAGTCGACTCGTCCAAAGTCGTTAGTGGCGGTAAACATCCAGCGAAATCGCGAGTACGGTAAGTTTGGACATCTTTCGGGATTTAGGGGCGGGGGCACCGACCTTTGGGCCAATTAGGGACCAAGTCCGAGGGTGATACGAACCTCCGATCGAGAGTTACGAACAGAAAAGCGAAGGACGAATTGCCATTCCGGTTCGGCGGGGCCGCGGTAGTACGCCGGCGGACCGTAGTCTAGAAAATCCGTCAATGACGCCTCCCCCGACCGTCCCACCCACAAAATTCGGTTGAGTCGAGCTCCGAAAGGAACGGGGGCGTCATTCGTAGCCCTCGGCACCCCCCGAAAGAGGAAGACAAGAGGAAAGAGAGCCGTCGTCTCGGAGGCGAGAGTCGTTCGACGTTGAGCGACGGGGCAGGTCGCCATGTTGAATCGAGTGGCAGAGAATGCGGCTCGACCGCGTTCAGAATTCTCTTCGGTTGTCGCTTCCCTGCGCCTCCCCCGTTTCGGACCCGACGAAGTCAGATTCTTTGAAGTGTCTAGTAAACGCACTCACCTGTCCGGGAGCTCCGGGACTCGCCCTTTTCGCAATACGAAGGAAATCTGCGGCCGGCTTCTGGAATTGCTGGCTGGATCTACCGTACACCGAGCGGACGCCGTCGCTGCGTCGAGAAGAGAAGAGCTGCGCCATTGGTTGGTGTCGGTCACGTGATCGAGTGCCCGGATCGCTTTTGTCCGGACCGTTCTAGCAAATGGAAGAAGCGGAAGAGGTGGCGCGGCGAGTGGTCGCCGGGCCACCGGACGACGTCGATCCGCTCGCCCCGCTATAAATCTCGTCCCCGACATTTTTTGTTCTCTCCCCCGGCGCGGATAGAGGGCGCGCCGCGCTCTATTTAACGAATCCACCGAAGGAATTCGGCACTTTCCTTCGAGTTCCTGTTGGTGGGGCGCGTTTTTTTTGGCGCAAAATTTTTGTTAATTATTCACCAGCACTCAACGCTGGTTTTTTCCATTTAACTCTCTTTTCCTTTCTCCTCCCCCAAACGTTTTTCTTCCTACGTTTTTGCCTTCGTTCCGATACCCGGACCGGGACCGGTAAAAGTCAAAGAGGGCGCCGGGGGGCCACCGGCAACTTCCGGTTAATTAAAGGAAACGGAAGGGGGAGCGCGGATCGATGAAATCGATCCGGCCGAATTAAATCCCGGTAAACCGCCTTCTTTCTTCCCGATAAGAGGCTCCGACTCGTCCCTACCAACCCTTTTTCGGTTTACCTTAAGGGCTACTTTTCCAAAACGCCCCCGATGATTCCCGTTCCTTTAAATAGTGGTGGGAGTGGGACGTTCTATTTAGTTAATCTTACAAACACTGCCATTAGTCGACCCTTTCCTTTCGAATCTTTCACTAACCGCGCCTTCTACCCCGTCGAGGGTTCGTATCCGGATCGATACGGATGACCCGCAAGAAGTTTCGTGGGAGAATTTGGTCTAACTAAGGGAGAGAAATAGGGGACTCCTACTTACTACGGGTGCCAATTGTTTATTTTCATCCCGGCGATGAACGTAAACTAGAATTTGTCTTATAACTGGATTAAAGATGTCTTCGAACTCGGTTGACAGAAGCAGTCGACTGACGTCGTTAATCTCATCCTCTGGCGTAACTTAGGCCTAAACGAAGGTGAAATCGGTTAAATTTTATCATCCAGGTAAATCAGTCGATAATTAAGAGACCAGAAACATAAACGTACTGTACTGTACCTTCTCTATACGAATATTTAACCTTAACCCGTCACATAACAGTCGGAAAGTATGTGTCTTCTGGGTCTTCTGACATAGAAATTATTAATTAATGGACGGCAATTTCTTAGATTAGAAGATTTCCGATGTTTAATCAAATGCCAGTTATGCTTCCTTATTCTACTTTTTTAAATGTTGATAATGAGGGAGAAGCCTAGAATGCCGGTTAGGGAGAAGAGTAACCGGAGTAACTTACTTTCGGGGTGCGAGCGATGCGAATTCGGACGCAAAAGAAGGGCAGAGAGACAAAAGAATTGTGGTGCTTCTTTACACGGAGTCTCATATGTCCGGCCCAAAATGTCGAAGGAGAAAAGAATGATTATCGCGAAAACTTGGAAAGACGAAACCGAGAAATTCTCCATTTCTGACGCCCGTTAAGGGTTATGGCGACAGTCGTTATCAGAGGGATGAAATCGAGATTTTTTCGCTTTGAACCAAAATGAAAAAAAAAAAAAAAAACCTTCTCCGATAAGGAACGAGACGGATCATGCTCAATCCCCGACTTAAACTAGAAGACGGGAGTGTAGATCGGAAACGAAGGAAGTATTTTTGACGATCTCTGATAATAGAATATCCAGAATTCTTTTGACGTAAAGGAGGCGAAATAGTTTCTACTTCAGGGGGAATATTTGCGGTCGAAAATCTGGCGAAGCACTTTAGAAGGCTCCTTTGCGTCTCTTTTCTTTTCGCGTGTCTGCTGATTGATAACGTGACTTCCGGGACCGAACTCAGACTCGTCTCTTGGACCTATATTCATTTATTGAACGAAATACAGTTTCGTGTAAATTTTCCACCTTAAATTTATTAGATTTAGGAATGAAAGGACAACGAGTACTCGTAGTGGTGAAACCCAATCCAAATATCCCGGACTTTCGTAGTCGAACCAGGTTTATAATTTAACTACAGATTTTGTTCGGGGTTTCATGTTTTGCTGGAAACTTACTAATGTTTTTAGGCATACAAACTGAAACCCGAATACCTCTGAAGCAGCTCGACTAAAAGCCACCGTCCTCCAGAATTTCATAGAAGTAGGCTATCTTCCAGGTTAAAAATCTGTTTGGCGTGGACATATCTACGTTTCTCCGCTCCGAAATTCTGGTATTTAAAGGGGATTGGCCTTTATAAAGTGGGTAAATTACCGTCTTCTCCCTTCCGCGGGAGATTGCGGATGGGAAACTTGGAGTTGTTCCATACAAAACGCGAAACTGAACGGAGATAAGAAATTTGGAACTCCACAAGTCTTCACGGACGTGTGGAGTTCCGAATGTCCAAGTGAGTGACCTTTCAAGCTCGGATAATCTCGTCGAACATGAAAAATGTCGATCCTCTCGGACTGTCTCTGATTTCTAAAATAAAATTTTCTGCTAGATAATTCCGAAGACAGGGCACTTATTTCTTCAGTGTTCTTTGAGCTTTTGGTTCAAATCGGAACCGACACGAGTGGGAAATGTTGGGAAAAAACGGATGAAAGAGTGGGACCGACAATTGGAAGTCTGCTTAAATGGTTTCCTTGGGACGGGAACCTAAAAGATTAGACCGACACTTTTTAACACTAATTTAAACCTAAGAAACACTGTCTCGGAGAAGGCTTCTCTCTCTCAACCACAACCCTAATTGCCACCGAAGCAATGGCCGCGACCTATTTTGCTAATGGCCACGAAGCGCGTCTCCACGTTTTTTAAACGGACCGACGACTCGTCTCTTCTCGCCCACACTCTTTTCAGGATCGGAAATGAATGTCGGAAGAGCTTCGAAGGGATTCGATACGTTCCGGTAGCTTTTAGGAAAAAAATAAAAAATAAAAAATAGAGGCTTTCTCAGTAAGTCAACCCCGAAGGATACCGCGAATCTTGCCTAGATCCGAGATTTATGTATGTGATCATCCTGGCCGGAAGTAGCTTCCGAGGAAACTAGAAACCACGCAGCGTTAGCACAGCGTGGTTACCGTCGATGACGTCCGTGTTTCGTAAGAACTCTCCAAAGAAGGAAACGGAGGGAAAAGCCTGGATTTCCCCTCCACTAGTCCCCTTTTCGGAGTCGACCCGAAACTTCTCAGTAATTTATCCACAAAAGAAGAGGAAAGAATAAACGGGCGTAGTCGCGCGTTCTTCCGATCGGATGATTACAAAATTCCGAATAAATGATGACGAAAGATTATGATGATGGTGATGAAAGAGATGGCAAGTGGTGGTGGGTGAATGGAGGGAGGCGAGATACGTCAACGATAAATAACAAATATTGTGTTGATTAGCGTTATTTCCCGGACTACTCTGTTGAAAGACAAAGACATTTTCTCAAAGAAATACTCCGACGTGTATTTTCCTTTCGGAATATTTGATTAAACTTTGTTTGTCTGACATTATATGCTGTATATATATTTCAGAAGAAAGGAGCGAGAGAAATAAAGGTCAAATGTTTATATTAACCTTTGATCTTTATTTCTCATTCTTGTTTAATAAATCTTATCGTACAGTTACTGTTAAACTGATAGCCAAAAACAGGTCGATTAAGTTTTAACGGGTCCTATCGGCAAGCCTTCTAAATTCCGGTATTTTTACAACTTTCTCCCGTATGTTTACAATGGATGAACGGATATCACGTTTCTCCGCTTCTCTCAATTAATAAGTATTTTAAGAGTTTGGTAATTACGTCACTTCTAGAAACTACCCGAAAATTCACGAATTTTGTCATTATTCCTAACAAGAGAGAAACTTTGATAAGTATAAATAACAGAGAATTTGGATGCCGTAAACGAGCATCGGCCACATCGACACGCTTGACCAATATACTGCACAACATTTAAGGCGAAATATCATCAAATATTTAGAAATGTGCCGATAATTTTGTCTCGACTTCCATTTACCTGCCAATTTTCTCGATATTTGACCATCCTAACTGTCAATTCGATCGATCGCTGTACAAAAATTCACGTGAAAATTTTTTATTAAATAGCTACTGCCGTGCTTTAAGAAACAATATTCATTCGAAAACCGACACCTTTCACATTTTAATAAAGTAAATTACTGATACACAGCTTAAGATAGGATTTCAATTTGACGTGTTCTAGATTTAAACGCTTTCTCTAGAATAAAAGAATCCTTACCTCGACAATAGCCATTTTAATACCGATTAGCTATACTAATAAGGAAATAAACTGATCGAATTACATTAATGACACCATGTTTTCTTAATGAGAATTAAATCTAACTCGGACTTAATACTCTAATTCGAACAACATCCCTAAAGTCTCGCTTTTCTTCGAGAAATTTGTTAAAATTCGTAACAGATATCTGAAAAAGACAGAGAACTATCCATAGTTCCTGGATTTTACGAGTAAAAAGTTTCTGGGATTTTTTTTGCGCCTAATCATTTCCTTCGTTTCTTTCGACCGTGCAATTTTAAAAGTAAACTTTTTAAATTTCTATGTAAAAATTATTATTTTTAACCTCCACTTCCTCCGCGATGTCGTCGACACTCGAAAATAATCGTGTTTTCTTGGAGGCGAATACGTGTAAAACAATCGAGGGAACGTATTTCAAAAACTTAAGCTAAATTCTTCCGTAAAAAAATTCTCGGAAACTTACGAAAGGCTCTTATTTTTAACTAAGTAAACACTCTCTAACAATTGTAATTTTAATTAAATTCCGACTTTTTTTCTTTCGTTTTTAATCCGGGGGAGTTTTATACGTTGTCTCTTCGTCACATAAAGTGATAATCCTAAACAATGAATAAAATTTAGTCTTCAGTGACTAAATTTTATTCATTGTTTAGGCAAGTTTACATATGGTTTATAAGTAGCCAATTATCTGGGTAATATTTAAGATCGCGAAAGAAATAAATACGTAATAATTTGCTATTTAGATAAGTCAACTAATTTAAAATCTATTTGGATAATTGAAACTGTAAATAACAATACTATTTCAAATAGTTCCTTAAGTTATCCGAATTTTAACTTAATATTTTAAATTTCGGCGAGAATTGTGCGATAGAATGAGGGAAATCTCCTTGATTCCTACAGGAATGGAGGAAATTTACGAGTTTATCGCATTACTCCTAAACAGAGCAATTATTCCCTTGTAGGCTATATAAAGCAATGTAGCCTAAAGGAATACAATTAAAATAATTAACCTGTAAATTTGGAAACAAACTTTAAAACCTGTATTTTTTTATTTATTTTATATATCGTTCAAATCGTAGTTTTATTAAATAGTTAACCGACCTTCTATTATACAGGAATGGAAGAGAACTCTCGCGTTTATACTTGAAGGCTACTCTTAATAGAAATTGGAATTATATCAATCTTATAGATCCTTGAGTAAATTTGCTCGGTCTTACGTAATATAAATACTATTGGGTCGGTCGGATTTGTTTGCTGGATCCATTCTGTGCGTGCAGGGGGAGAAGAGCCGGAACGGCGGTTCGGCCCGGCCTTTTCGGGTGATGTAGTCCAATCATTTTGAAATATCGATTAGGTGGTAGTCGTCACCCGCTGGCCTAAAAGCCCTCAGCTCGATTCCATACCTCTCTAACCCAGAATTTCATCATAGTCAAAAGACCCGCTTCGCTTCGTTATAATCTCGCGATTGTAAATCAACATCTCGAAAAATTAATTAAGAATTCGGTTTAGAATTATTTTTAAGATGAGAATACCTTAAATATTTAATTATTTACTAATAATAAAAATCATAAAAAGTTTATTTACGAATATAGACGTGTAAAAATATTTTTATATAGAGAACTGCTTATGCAGTTAGCCTATTTTTTTATGTCGATGACTTTTTTATTGTCTCGTAAATTACAGTGCAAATTAAGTAATTTAATAACTTAAAGAAAGCTTTTAAGCTTTAAGAAAGGTCGTTCATTCATTTTAGGTTAAACATTTGATTTTTTACAATAAATTTACGGGTCTAAAATAATGCGTTATATGATTAACTACAAATTCTTGGATATGAAACTATTATTAAACGAGTTATCTTCTTCGTATAATTATTCTAGTTGCAATTTTAACATCTCGTTTCTTAATTTAATTGTTTTTTTATTTTAGTTGAACATGTTTACAGACTTAAACAACAATTTAAGTCGAGAAGCTATTTTTAACTGAACGTTGCCGAAGTTAATCCCCGTGTGGCACGGAGCCGGTTTTTTGTAGGTTAGGTTATCCGATACGATCTGTCTATTAAATTTGTAAATGATATAGCAATAACTACGTTAAAAACAATTAATAATATTTGTTGGCGAAAATCTCCCAAAGAATTTAATCTAATTCCGATCTACAACTTGCATTCTGATCATTGTGAATGGTACTAGATACTTTCATTCCCTAAGAATTAATTTCTCTAATCTTAAGAAACGTAGATTACCTTTTAGTATCGTGGATTCAGTAGGGTCCATCTGATCTCTTGAACGTAAAGTTCAAGAGATCAGATGGACCCTACTGAATCCACTGAAAAGGATGAAGATCCGTGACTTTATGACCGAGATTTAAAACTTACAACATTAAATACATAATAGCAGACTCATAAGAGACATTGCTGTAATGTGTGGTTGACTTTTACTAATATTCTAATTTAACAAAAACCAAACAAAATCTGAAACTGAGTTAGAATTTCAAATAAGTTTTCTGTTAGTTGAATCCTTTAAATATTTTCTCGAACCGAACGACTTAAAATGATTTTAGTTCAAAAATTCCATAATAAGAGTTCGGTCGAAGCAGAAGTTGCATACACGTTCTGGGCATATAATTTTAATTTCATTTCCATCTCTTGTAGAAATTATTAATGCAACGACAAACAAACTGAATTTCGACGATTATTATTGATTTCAACTAAAATATTTAACTTAAATTGTTTTATCAGGAACTCATCGAGCTCCGAAAAAGTCGTAGAATTAAATTTGTCTTTCAGATTTTAAGTAAGTTGCATAAAAAGAAAAGAGCTAAATAAATTAATTTAGTAAATAATGAATCTGTGTTTCAATCCGTGAATTAACCTTAACTTTTACGGTTTTAGAATGAGAAAAATTTTACCCTGTAGATCTATAGGAACTAAAAGCAAAGATTTAAACCGGTTCGTTCAGAAATAGTTACATCTATTAAGAACAAAAACCTAACAGACAAAAACACTTAATTCATTTTAATATCGAGAATTATAAACTTCACTTTAACTAAGCTTATTTCCGGAGACTTAAAATTTATGTTAACGATTGTTGATCGCTCCAACGGACCATCAAAAACTTTACAAATTGCCGATTTTGGCATATCTGGCCTTCCATAAAGTACTCTGTACAATTTCATATATTTTTGATTAAAAAAGATTATTGAGTTTATGGCTTTCAGTCATTTTTCCTAACACATTATTTCAGCAACTTAGGCCTAATAGTGCTGTTTTGCCGAACTTATCACAACGACTCTGTATATTATAACATTCTTTTTTTATTCTTCTTAAGTACCTTTAACAAAATGCATTTTTTTTACTCGTATCGTCCCCCTTCAGTTGTTTTAAATTGTTAAAATATTAAACTGTACAAAACAAAGGTACAAACAAATTTCCGATTTTTAACATTACAAAAGTACGCCATTAAAGTATATAGCCTACATTAAGGTAACACTTTTCCTAGCTTCTACGAATAACTTAATTAAAATATAAATCAAAATGCGATGATTTTTCTTCTTTGAATCCCGAATTTCTCCACTCTTGCATTCCAGTGATAGACTAAATATGAATTCAATGAATAGGGGGAAAGAAGATATATCTATGATCGTCGTCACACTTGCCAAATGTATTTTTCACTTATTTCTCGTTGTATCTTTCAGTTTATCCTATCAAAGATTCAATAATTTCGAATCTAAATAATCTGGCGCTCGGAGTACTTTTATTTTTAGGGTATACAAATCAATTCAGAATTAATGATTCATCTCGAAAAGATGGCGAATTATTGAAAGCTAAAGACTTTACATTCTAAATAATTGGTTAGTCTCCACCAAATTAAGGGATAATATAAAACTTATCTAGAATTTTTCTTTATTCTTTTACTTTTAGAATATAAAATTGAATAGTCTACAAAACAAATCTGTAAAAGACTTACTGGAACAGACATTTTTTTTATAATTTAAGTAAGAATATTCGAGAAAAATAGACTTCAGACTCGACTGTAAGTGGAACACATATCCTACAAGTAGGAGAACTTTGTTCGTGAGCATAAAAAAACAACCCCTGATTAAGGAAACGATGCCACCCTTAATTCGCCTCAGGGTCGCATATATGAATGATAGTGGCCGTGAACGAATGACGGTAGATCCAAACAGGAGAGATGTTTGGAATTACATTAAAAATTGACAAACTGGGAGTTCTTTTATCGATTTATCGTCTTAATCAAACATTATATTTCCTATTTTTATGCTAATAACTTTCGTAAAACGTAAAAAAATAAACTAGGTTTATTACAAAATATTAGCTAAATATTCTTTCGTCTTGTCACTTATTAGTTAGGCGATTTTTATTTTTAAACAATACAATTAAAACACGACATATTTAAATTTTTTTATTGATTAAATAATATGGATAGAGTGAGCGAAATGAATTAAATTTTTCTTTGAAACGTATCCTAAGAAAATTGATACAATTACTTTTAAATTCGTTGTGTTTTAATTAATAATTAAATCAAATAATATCTGTTATTTATAGTCTATACACACCATACAAGTTCTTTTATTTACGGGATTGTTCATATATAATGTCGCAATTAAACCATAATAAATAAATAAAAAACAAACATTTTATGCAATATCCTTTTGTATATTATGTGAATATAATATATTGAATATCTTGTAAATAATAATATAAGTTATTACTAATTTACGAATTATTAAATAAATTTTAGTCTGTTTGAATAACTTCTATTTTTATTATGTAGGCTTATATTATTTTATTTCTTTTTAGTCATACAGCGTTAGCGACTTCATCGACTATAGAAAAATCTTTTGTCACATTTTCGAGGTTATATTTTTCCCTGAGAAGACCGTATAGCCTACCACGAAGCAACCCGGGGGTTAGGTCTCCACAATGTTGTAGACCGGATCTATGTGCCTTCGTGTTATCTCCGTGATAACAGATTTCACCGAAAGACTGCCGCTTCTTTCGATCAATAGAAACATTTACAACATGTTTACAGCTGTTTTCCTCGTATGACTTCGTAAATTCTCTACGACACATTCTCATTTTTATGTTTCGCTTATTATATATTCTAAGCACATTTCATTTTAATTCATATTCTATTTTAAATTTAAAACTATTTTTTTTTTTTGTTAATTTATATCTAAGCTAATAATTTATAGATGTAATTTCTGACTGCGAATAATATTTTCGAATAATTATTGTAAATATCAAGTATAAACAAGGTCCTAAGTCAGGTGCAAATACAAAAATCCAGATGTATTTTATAATCGATCCAACATTAGTCTCTAACAAGAGCTCGTGTAAAAAATGCTTTAGGCGTAAAATTGGAATGTAAACATAATTCGTGGCAAATTATATTTCATTCTTTTTCTTTCATAACCGAATGAGAATATTTTAAAATGCCTTAAATATTTATACATTATGCTATTTGCATTTCTAACCGCGCTTTTCCAAATTTTTATCCTGAATAGCTAATGGTGTAGACTACTTAAATGTAACCAGTATTTAAATATACGACCGTATTAATTTTTCAAAACCAAACCGAAAATTTTGGCAAAGATTTATTTAGCAATTTAAAAACGGACAGTGGAAAAAAATATATAGAAAATAAATAGAAAAGAATCTTTTATCTTATAATTACCTCATTTTTTTTATATAGAGGACATTTACCGAACAATTGCATCTGGTTTGCCAGACAGTCAAGAAGATGACGTAAAAGTATTTGTGTTCGTTATAAATGTTCGCCAAAATTACCGAGAGAATGACGTCAGTTTGCCGTAATTTTTTTCCTTGCGTATGGAGAATTAAAAAATAAAATTTATAATCAGCAAATATTTTAAAATTCTACTGAGACTCTTTCGATAAGAATATTTTATAAACAAAAAATATGAGGCCGCACAAACAATGCAGACTTATTTATTAAACTTAATTAACATCGTCTATAATAAGTTATATTTTAATGAAAATGTATTTATTGAGATATTCATTTACGTATCCGTCACTTATCGTAGATGATTTTAATCATTAATATCAAATGTTTTTAAAACAATGTCGCAATTTTAAATACACTTATATAATCCTATTAAATGTGTGTTTAGAGTTTTGTTATCTTGTAATTTATAAGCACAGACAGACGTACAGTCAGTTCAAATGATCAGAATTAAGAATAAAATGTAGATTTTTTCATTTGTACTGTACGTATCAATAAAACCCCAGCCTAAGCTATATTTGTTGCGTGACGAACACGATGAAAGACTTATACTTTGATCGGTAAACACCAGCTTTTTGGAGGAGTAGTCCCGAGGGTGGTTGGGTGCAACCCCGCTCCATTACTCGTCGGTAATTCGTTCCGAATTACCTTAGATGGAACGTCTTCTAACGCCCAACTACAGAGAATATGTTCGGTCGAAAATAAAGTTATCAAAAAGACACAGATAATGGAAAATAATTACAAAATAATGACTCTTATGTTAAAGATAGGCTTATTGCCATTTATGGGAGAAGACGAAGCATAGGCTATATTCCAAAGACCTGTATATCAACTGAAAATTTAAAAGCATTAAACTAATAAACTAATACTGAAGATTTTTTGGCACGGGATCAACTTGTTTGTTTACCTTAAAATATCTGCTATCGTATGAAGTTTAAGATAGCGCTTAACATTCGAGGCGGAAACCTTTATAATTTGAAATTTTTAATCCTAAATCGAGAAGAATTATTTATTATTTATTTATTTATTTATTGGTAGAAACGAGAGAAGAGGAAAGATAGAAATAAATGAAAAATTTGTAGTTTTCTAGTTATAATATTCTAGATTTATACAGTCGAGTGGTTTTAAAACAAGTAGTAGTATTGCTCAACTTTGGATGACTTTCAAGGTCGTTGATAATCACCGACGTTAATGCTAATAAATTCAATTAGCTTAGTCGATAAATATTAATTAAAATTTAGCGAAAATTTTACCCATTTTAAGTATATAAATATAGATAATATATTCGATTTAATGCACTTCCTTATTACCTAATCTACTCTTTCTAATTTAAACTAATTTTAAAACTTGAAATCTTAATCTAAAAACTGCTGTACAAGACTTTTATTGTAATAAATAGCATAGCATACTGTATATACGCACATTAATAACATAATATTTTGCATAATGTTTTAAAATTATCAGATCAATGTCGCTTGTCGATGGTCGAAATTTCATTTGATTCTAGCATTTTAGTCACTAAATATTCGTTAATAAATATAGTTTATTATAAATATTTTCCTAATAAATTATCGATTTTTTTCAGTATTAAATTATTCCAGTATTATATCTGATTAGAATACTTATTCCGGACTTTAAACCTAAAAAACCGTAAGATTAGTTTTAAGAATTTATCATATTCAAGTAATAATGTAATTTAACGTAATGCATAAAAATCCCCTCTAAATAAATCAATATTATGTGATTTTAAACCTATTTTTTTTAAAGTTATGTGTATAGACTTTGTCAAAAAAATTGTCTGAAGTAGAGGTTTAATTTTTTTCTCGTGTTTATTTTTCTACTCCATATCTTTTCCTCGTTAAGCAAAGGAGGAAAATCTACTAAATTAATTATAGATCCAGACGAGATAACAGGCAAATGAGACTACTATAAGTTAATGTTTAAAAAAAATTGGAAATTTAAATATTAATGAACTATTCATCAATAATTTGTCATCAATAATAAACTACTGAACTAGTTTTTAGACCCATATTTAAACATATAAATCACAAGAAGTTTAAAATTTATAAATAAGTCATATTTTTTCAAAAATAAGGAAAATAGTTTTAAAAAATTACTGTTATTTTTCTATTTATTTCGGATTTATTGTTAACTGACACAAACGTATACATAATAACGATTTTACATCCACTAGTTAAAATAATTTATAACATTATTAACGGCGATTCCTGTAGATTTAAATGTCACTTTATGCGAAATTTTTCAAAATAAAATAATAAATATACTTAAAATAAATAAATTTATGTCTATGGGAATGTCTCTAGAGGGAAAATGATAATTAACGCTATAAATAAGAGAACAATAAATATGTTCTTCGATATTCCTTTTTTTTAATCGATAATCTGAATAACAAATGCATCTGAATTTATCAAATTTTAGGCCAATAATTTAAAAACTAAATTATAGCCCTAAAATTTGAATTTCATACATAATTGATCATTTACATTTAAGCATTTTAAGGCCAAAAGTTATATTGAAAACTTAAAATAAATCATTTAAAATGCGGAATTTTTATCCATAAGACTCATGACAATTGATTAACATCAATTATTTACATGGCATTTTAAATGAAGATCATATTTTATCCGTGATTTAAACATATTTAGCCTATAATACCCTATGAAGGCAAATGAATTTGTGAATGATAATTTTCTTCGGTACTTTCTTCAATTTTGATAATGAACGTTTAAGATAGAAGAAGTGAACACATGATCAATGTTTCTACTTGTTCATTACGATGATTTGGATCCGTATCTTTCGATATTTAAGCTTAGAAGTCTACTAAGAATAAATACGAAGTGGATAACGACTCCAAAAATTAATTATTGGATTCGTGGATAGCCTAATCATCACATTTCATTCTATGGAAATACTAAAATTCCTTTTAAATTTCACATAAATAGTTGGAATCGTTGGAGTAGGTTTGACGTTTAGAACATATTTCTTCCCTCAAAATTTTTATTTTATGCAAAAAAATCTTGCAAAAAACATTCGAAAAAAGCAGTTAAAGATTGAAAAATAAGATTTAAACCCCGCGTATTATGGTAATTTCGTAACTAAAATATTGTAAATCGAAATGTCGTGTACTTTCAAACTCGAAACATTATTAATAAAACGTTTATAAAAATAAATAAAGCCAAATTTGTTTCTAAAAAAACCCAATACAAGATTCCGAAAAACATCTCTACGATGAGTAACTAATTATCATTCGTCTCGTAATTTCCAACTTATTGTTTATCTATTATTGTTCAACATATTTTATCTAATTTTTATGCTAGATTTTTAAACTAGTTTATCAGTTTCGATTTTGTAATTATTCGAAACGTTTTTTTTCTGTGAAATTAAAGAATAATATAGGACAAAAAAAAACTTTGTCTTACCAAATCAATTTATCTTTCTTGTAAATAGCCTACTACACTTTTATTATCAGAAGGCGTGTTACAAATGGTACAGCTTATTTCAATTTAATAAATTAACAATTGCTAAACATTTATTAAAAGAAATTCATTTCATTTATAAATAATAATTATGTAATTTATTTATTCTAATTTATTCTGATGACTTCGTGCAGCCAATTCTCGAATAATTCAAAGTAGCAGAAATTAATCCGACAGTAGCCTATATTTTATAGGATATTGTAAACCTAAATAATAGATTTGTGTTTCGTATATTTGTGAGATGCATTTGTTAGATTTCGGTGTTAATTTAATAAAACAAAGTCGAATTGATAGAAATTAGCTTTTTTAACAAATATTATATGAAATTTTTCTTATAAACATACAACACTCTTTGGGAAAGTCATCAAAAACACCTCTAATAACAGATACCTTATTAAGAATTAACTTAGGCCTACTTCTTTTATAACAATAGCCCATAAATCTAATTGATATATTACATGTTTTAGTTTTTTTCTTTCTATTTTCTTTTTACATGTCTAAAATAGACCGGAACAAGATACCATTCGTCATGTAGCCTATTACATGTCGATAAAGATTACTTTTTTTTTTGTTAAATTTGAAAGTAAATAATTAAAATATGCTACAGTTTGTATATTTCATAATATATAGACTATATATATATATATATATTTCGATTAACGTATAAAGAAATATCGGACAGTTATCGAAAAAGTAAACTTTAATTGTTATATTAAATTTTTTGTCTAGTCACCTTTACACCCACTTATAATAATTACATAATTACTATTTTAAAATAGCATACTTCAACTTTAAAATAGTGTTGATGCCAAATTTATCAGTTAAAGCTTTTAAATCATGAGATAAGAAGTTATTTTCGAGATAATCAATTACCGAGTTTACTTTGGACTTCGTTTGTTTTTCCGCTTATCCTTTCGAATACAAAATTTATCTTATTTTGGACGTTAATCTCGTGGAAAAATTTAGTATCTTAATCTACCGGATATTTTTACATCGAAATATACGAAATAAAAGAAGAGTAATTTATTAAGATTAATGGAATATTAATTTAATTGTAACTTATTATAACTGAAATATATTTTTAATAAAAATTATCGATTATTATAAAAATTGATTGTAAATGTATCGATTTCGATTTGCATGTATGATAATTACAATACGATAACAGATTATAAGATAAATTATTTTAAATTGCGGTAAAATATAAAGATTTTTGAAAGACTGATGAGGGAAGACTGAATATTTAACACTTATAAGTGTTAAATATTCAGTCTTCCTATTGCGTGGTGTTTTTAATTCTCTAGCTTTGATTAAAATGCAAAGCTGACTCTTCAAATATCGCTAACGAAGCGAATGTTTGTTTTTCTCTATTTAAATTCTTTTCGAAGCTTCTAATTTTGTTGCAGCAGAGACTGTTTTTTTTTTTTTCTTTTTTAAAGTAGAAACGTCGGTGCTTTTATGAATGCCTCTACGTTACTTCGTATAAACAGCATATTAACATTATGTATAAGATAGTCGATAGATAGAAGGCTTTTTGATTATTCTGAAAAATATAAAATGTGTAGGCTTACTTAAAGGATTTTAAATATAAAATAAATTGGTGATTTGCTTTTTGTCCTTATGTTATGAGATGAACGTATGAGAACTAAGTTTTTGACTCTATGGAAGACTCTAAAGTTGACTCTATGGAAGATATATTATTGACGTTGTCGAAGTAATCACGCCTGTAAACCCACAAATACGTTTGAAGAGGGACAGATAGCCTGTCCAAAATGCATACCGCCGTAATAAACCTGTGTCTATTCGCTTCTATGATTACTCCGACAACGTCAATGGTGTGGTAAGTTCTCCATAGAGCCAAAAACTTAGTGCTCATAGATTCATAAAATAAATTGTTACGAGTAAACTGTGTATTTCAAAACATATCGAGCATAATTTTATTAAGTTAACCGCTTGTTAAATGTTCGTCTTTCTGTTAAAGAAATGCTTTTGTAACGATATATAATATAGTCTAATTGCCTTATAAATGAACAGTTAATGTCAACTTATTTGTCCATTCGAAAAACATTTAAATAACTTACAGAATTTTGCGTTAAAGATGTACTGTACAACGTAACACGAATCGTTGTTAAAAGTATGAGGAATCCTGTCCATAAGATTATCGACTAATTATAGAATACTATCATATTGATAAATACACTTCTACGTTGTTTTTTCAAAGAAAATCCGATGGTTAGGGTCACACTTACGAGATGTAAGTGGAACCAGACGTACAGTACTCTCCGCTTTACCACTCAAAATGGCTTTATATTTATAATTTAGGAGTTCCTTTCATCAAATTTTATTAGGATAGATGGGCAAGAAGGAAGAGATTCGGATATGTGTTATCGGCACGGCCACTCTAAGGGTTTCGAAGTGGATCATTTGGTAATATTAGCGCTGACGTCGGGGAGAGTGGCGTGCATCTGGTCTTCTAACTCTCCTTCGATTGTCAATTTACGAGATTTCTAGAGCGGGCTGTCAAACCGAAATTGATGGCAGACCGGATTCGCCATCGTGTAAACGTTCCAGGGCCGTTCCGATTAAAATCTTTCTTGTACAATATTCGGGTGGTCGTTACGATAAAACAAACCAATTTTTTTCCGGATTAATCATCTAATTATCCTGGTAAATCTAATTTAAATGTTGCGGTCTCGAGACCAATTTTGTCACATTAGCACCAGAAATACTAATTTGTATTTTTATATCTTTTTTATAAAATGTCATAACTTATTTGAAAGCTAAATTTAAAATAATAAAATTATACAATACTCTAATTATACTTTTTAATCTAAAAGTTATATAATATAGCCTAATATTTTATGGATGTTAGAACGAATAGAAAATTATATGCAAATTCGGTCGTTTAAGTATCATTATTAACGTAAAAAATTTATAGAATATTCTAAAAAATTTAAACATATTCTTCCGTTAAAGTGTTTCTTGTTTTCTAAAAGCAGTTTTATAAAATTTTAGAAAACTAAAACAAGTTGTGGCAGGCAGCTTTTGCGTGAGAAGATAGACATGGTAGGCCTCAATGAAAGAGCCTAATTTTGTAGTACACACGACGGAATCGGAGAAGAAACAGGAAATGGGGAGGAAAAAAATCTCGACGAGATAAACGAAATGAAACGAGTCGAGAACTTTTTGGGATTACGAAGATAGACACGGTCGAATATTCTTTCGACTTTCCGAATATTGCGTTTGAATATTTGATCTTTTATATTAAAGTCGCCGACGTTTCAACATCGATCTACTTTCTGTCAAACCTCAAATTTTTCTTTTGAAATGAAGATAAATTTGCAGATTTTTTTATTTTTTGTTTATCGTAAGTACTTTGATCGTAATTTTGCTAATTAAAATTTATTAAGACAATAAAAATTTCATTCAAAATTTAATGCATTCGAAGTCCAGTCGAAACAAAATAGTGATTTTATAACTCCACCAGAAAAGAAGTTTAAACATAATTTAGAGAACTATAAACAATAAATTTCAATATTGGTCATTGTACCGTAACTATGGAAACTTTGAATGAAAAAAAGGAACAGATTTTACAAATATATTAAAATGAAAGTTTATATTCCTAACACTAAAGTGTTAAATGTTAAATGCATTTCACACGTTAGTGTTATATTTAACACTAACGTGTGAAATGTTAGGAATGTACTGTACACTTATATTTAAGTATAACTAATGTTATACTTAAAATACATTTGTGAAATGTCTAAAATTGAACTTGTTGAACAAACTTTAATATAGGTCCACTCTTAAACATCTTAAACAACACAACATAATTTAATTTGTTTTTTTTTTTTTGTTACTATTTAATTCAACTAAATCAATTCCGAGATATGTCAATGCACTGTACTGTATAGTACACTTGAAGGATTTGCTAGAACTTGAACTTACTTATAGCGCTTTGAAATTAAAATTAAATCGAATTAAATTTAGAGTATAGCCTAAATATTTAATAATATTAATCGAATCCTTTCTGTTTATGTAACATTTAAAAAACCATTCTACATACATTTTTGCAAAGTGTATTTTCGATCTTCTTGTCAAACAAGTACTGTATTTTCTCAAATTGTGTAGGTCGAATCGCTTGTTTGTGCAGTCCTCCCTTTCCGTAATAAAAACAGAAGGTTTGCGGTAACCTTAAAAATTATTTCCGTTTAAGAGCAATTTTACGACAAAATTTTAAAATCGACAGATTTTTCTCCACTCTCTCCGCTCCGTTTCATTAAGAGTACCTTCATTCGTTCCCATTATAGATTCTGGAAAGTCTGCAAAGATGGAACGGAGTCCGAACTATCCCAATCGGACCATTCAAGAAAAATTTCAGAGACTATGAACTCGAACCTGGATCCCTCAGAACGATACATACGTCATAGCCACCTCGGATATCCGCCCATCGACAAGTATTGTTACATAACTGTATATTGTTTTAAATTATTATTAGACTTATTATTAGATAGATGAGTCTGCATTTTTATATTTATAGATCTTTGCGCGAGTTTAAATTCAATATTCTTCAAGTATCAAGTAATTTCAACTCTAATTCGGCGAAATGTTTAATCCAAAAGTCGTGCTCGGTGCCAAAATATACGAAATCTAAAGAATTCTTTCGATTTTTGGGAGGAGGGTTGACAAGTCGGAGTAAATAGATGTTCACGAGATGTTTCTTTTCTGGCAGTGAACCTCCGGGGATTTTTCTGTTTTTCTATCGCGTGACGCGGCTGTTATTCCGACGCGTAGCCCTTCTCCCTTCTCCTCCCTCATTGTCGTTATTGAAGTGTGAGCTTGTCTGTCAAGGCCGACTCTCTACCGGAGCGCCAGTCCCCCTACAAAGCGCGATGAATAGAGTTTCTATCTTATCTCGGCGGTCGCCGTTCCCCGTTTTATCCAGATATGTTAATATATCATAGGCCGAGTGTGAAGCAATGTGAATCAATCATTTCCGGTTTGTCCGCAACCGTTCTCTGACCGTGGCGATCATTTGCATAATTTTGTCATTTTACTAATTAATTGTTGCCTCTTTTTTAAATTCGAAGATGGTTTACCGTAGGTAATAAAATTATTCGAAAGACAAAACTATTTTGCACTTTACGGAACATCCGTAGTGGTCTTGACTAAATTGAATTTACTCTTTGTTACAAGACAATAGGAAGTGTAATAAAAGTTATTTGTTTTCTCTTCGGCGAAGTAAGAGCGCTTACTTTGTTTTGTCTTTGAGTGAAACTAATTGGTTTACTTTAAACGAAGTCGATATTTGATAAAAACTATATATTTGTTAAATATTAATGCTGAAAAATATAAACTTCAGTATAGGATACGTATCTGAACTATTCTCAATGGTTTAAATAATCTATATATGGGCATATATTTAAATCATTTTAAACCATTATCAAAGGGAAAATAATTACAAAGAAACTATTTCCCCCTACTAATGAAACATGCTAATGACTCGAATCGCAACAGTGATCTAAATTTCCCCGAGGTAATTAGCATAATTGAAGAATAGTGTACTGAACTTTGAATTATGCGCTCTATATATAAATAGGTTTATTTACTACTAGATAAAGTGGAAGAAAAGATTTTTATTCAATAAATAAATTTCATTGTCTGAATGGCAAAAATGTAGGCTATATTTACGGACGATGATCTTCGACTTAATGATGCTATATTTTTCCTCTGATATTTAAATTAAGTTCGTATGACTGGCCAAAAAGAGTCGAATAAAATGCAAAACGGCGAACAAGCAAAATCATTCAAGAAACTCTCTATCATCGAAAGTTTTAACTTTAAAAGTTAAATAAAAAGTCAGCATCAGATCTTTCAATTCTCCGAATGGATATTCTTTCGATTCCGATATTCTTAAACAAAAATCTAAACATGTTAAATCTTAAATACAGTATATTTAAAAGTTGTTGGCGATTGATTACTCTCTGACAGGAGATGAGAAATATCCTCGAAGAATTGAAATAATTTATATTCTTTTGAACTTTCTCCTAATCTTCTAATCCTCAATTTTTTAAATTCCAAAACAGACGTATTTATTATTGAAAAGAGAAAGAAAATTGTAGTCTATCGCAATTTGTCTCGGTATACAAGAAGTTAATTGTTCGAATTGAAGAATGCAGAATGAAGAATTTGCGTTTGAATTATTCGTTCCACAAACATTAAAGGTCTATTCGATTGGAGGAATAGTATACATTTTTTGAGAAATTTTTCGTAATTTAGAATATCTTATTGTAAAATTTAAGAGATGACGTCAAATTGACGTAAAAATGTACACTATTCTAACTACACAAACAGATACCAAATTCGCCATCTTCGATATAACTTCTCTTTAAGTATTTCTAACGTTTAATTTACAATAACATTTCAGAGAGTTTCCTGGAAAACGTGCGTATTTGAAAATTATTCTATTCAACATTTGTTCAATAATGAAACTTTGCTGCACAATTTTTTAATTTCAATGTTTTCTCGCCGAACAACAGCAACTATTAACATCTATTAATGCAATAAATAAATTTATCTTTAGGCTTATAAGGTAAATGTTACTAAAAATAATTTAAATTCTTCGGAAAATTGCTAACGAGATTGGGGAAAATATTGTCACAGTATAATTACGGCCGGATATAAACAATTTGCCATGGCTGCAGCTGGATGAAATTGTTTTGGAACCGCCAATCACTAAGATATTTTCTCTTTCTGAATTTTTTAGTCTAAATTTTAGACATAACTTTCATTTCGAACAAAGTTTAAAAGTATATTTTGGGCAAAATGTTTATTCACTGAATTCATGCTGTGGCCTTTTTTGTTAAGTATAATTACTTTAATATTGATTTTTCAACAAGCAACCCTACATCAAAAATCAACCCCCTTTTGAGTAGAAAAACTATTGTATTATTTACAAGAAATATTAATTTACTGTCGCGATTTTCGCCCATGAATTTTTTTCTGTCGTTATAGTACTGTACAGTGTCTATCGTGCCGTGTTTACGAGATTTTATTTTAATTCTACAAAAGTAAGCTTATTTTCTAGTATTTTATAATTAACTTTCTGCATACTGAAGCACATTTAACGTTATAATATTTAACATTAGACATCCTACAAAGGGGAGCGCCTGTTAATAAATTTGGAGTCTATCCAAATTTATTTTTATAATTTGCTTTTTTTTCTAAGATTTTCTCTATAAACCTTTAAAATAATCTCTTTTTCAATCTCTCACAATTGTCGATGATTTATCTTAAAGGAATTTGCATCCTCTTGTTCATTTTATTAAAAATGGACAAAACGACGATATGGACAGTATCATTTGTCTCTTCTAATATACAGCAATATTAATTACTTCAACTCAAATGGATTATTATTTCTTTTTTACGCCGATTTATCATCTGAATTCAGATATATTTAATCTTGCAAAATCATATCTAACGATAAATTCAGAAGTGTAAGTTGAAGGTTAAGTTGGAGAGATATCTGGAAGATCTTTACATTTTAAACATAATACAAAAAGACAGAATAAATAAAATATAAATTTATCAGAAAAAATAACGTCTACATCTAGTCGAAATTTTATTGAAAGACTTATAATATAAATCCATTGCATCTCGCCATTCCTAATTCCATTTTGATTTAAAAGACTTTTTTAATAATTCTTTCTAACTTATACTTTTTTCGATTTTTTCTGATGCTTTCATTCCCCGTTAGGAACCTGGCCGGACTCATATTTTGCCCAAGAGATCCCAGTGAAGTCGAACATCTTGTATAAGAAGCGAAGTCTGGTCTTAATTACCAAAGATCACTAAAACTAATATTAGGAGAATTTCTGGGTAAAGAATTTCTTTCCGGTGAATTTTCTATCCGGTAGCTGGAAAGGTTCTGTTTTTTTTTTCTATACTGAATAGTTATAACAATAGAATGTTTTAAATGATGCAATCGGTATGACCTATAATCATAAAGAAGATAGACAACCTGTTTTTTTTCTCGCAGCTGGACTCACTCTCTACCCCGTATCACCTGTTCGTTCGACTCATCAAGTCCAAACTACAAAAAAATTTTATATACTTGTGTAGGCATTTTTAATTAAAAATTTCAATTATTTTTACTCGTAATTCTAAAATGGAGGAGGTAATTATTTTAGAAGTTTTTTTCTGCGCGTTTGATCAAAATCTTAAACTGAACGAATAGAGTCTAATTTATTACGCAATGCGCAGACACCCGTGCGCAATTGGCCTGGATTTTACCCATTACGAGAGGGCTCGACCCGCGACGAAATCGGTCAGTACGGGTGGGGAGGGGAACGAAATCCCGGAAGAAAGATCGTGAAGAAGTGAATGAGGCAATCCCTCTTCTGTATACGTCATTTTGTTTTTAACTATTATTATTATTATTATTATTATATTGTTGCGGAAACGATGACAAATAAAATTTAAGTTGTATTGTTATCTGACTCTCGCAATATGCGAATTTCTTTCTTTCCTTTTAAGCGATTAAAAAACAAATTTAATCAAGAAATTTCGCTTTTTAATCTTAAAAGCATGAGGGAAGAAAGATTTCTTGATGAAATATTTCATCAAGAAATTTTTCTGTGCTCATGCTTCAAACGACTAGAATATCTTAATCTATTAATCTATAGGTTATTGCGATTAATTAAAGGTAACGATTTACCTTTTATTCATTAACAATACATAACAAAATAATTATTGTGATTTACAGAAAAATCAATTAATTCTAGAAGTGATAAGAATAAAAATATCAAAAGTATGTTAAGTTATTAAAATCACGTTTCAAACGAAAGTTTACATTTCCATTTATTTAACTTACTCAAGATTTAAGCTGTAATTAATGTTCAAAACACGTAACATTGTCGGGTATATTCCCTTATGCTTTTAACTATATCTTCGGCACGATTTAGTGTTTTCCCAAGCGACGATCCGTGTTCGATCGAGATAAAGGTTTAACGGTCCCACGCGATTGATACGGACCTAGCGGGTCTTCGATCATTCTCGATGACGCCGGACCATAGAAGATCCGCCAGATTAAAGCCAGAATACGGCGGACGACATCCGAAATTTACCATAAAATAGTTCTTGGTAATCGATGCGCCGTTTGCATCGATCCACATTAAGTCTATGGTAGAACGGTCTGTTTTTAAGCGCTCATTTCTACTATTTAATGTATTTCTATATCGATTTGGATTGGAGTTAACGCGTTTTTGTTTTGTTTTCATTTTCCTCCTATTCGAATTCGATAATTAAATGTAAATTCTTATATCTCTAGTAAACAATCGTCGCACGTAGTTAACATTAATAACGTTTTATAGTCTACGTCAACCGCGCAAATATTGGTTGTGTAAAAATCTAAATGTATTTTACAATTACGAATTAGAAAAACCATAGACCTAAATATATAAGTATAAGCATTTTAATTTATATAAATGAAAACTTTTTTGGAAAGACGAATTGAGAATATCAATATTATTTAAGGTACTTCGAAGCGTAATTTTGTAGTAACGAAGGAAAAGTTATTCACGTTTATAAAGTAAATTCTATTCTAATTGTAAAGATGAAAAGGAACAAAGCTCGGTTTCTGTCTCTATAACCTCGCCATTTGGAGCTTATTGTATTCGAACAGCTGTCGACGGTTCGACCGATAGATTTCTACGTCTCCCCATATTTGGAACGATCCATTTGTTATACTTTATTTTCGTTGACAATTTATTTAAAAAACCGAATATAAATACTGTATCTTATCACTCCGTCCGATCCATCGTTTTGTGTGGTTTCATTTCTTCTAGTTTATTACAAAAAATTTTAATTTTATTTAATTATAAAAGTTTATTAACAGAATAAGAAAACATTTATTCGAGTTATATACAACAGAATAATTGTTAAATACGCTAAACCTTAACGGAATTTGCCCTAATTAGCCATCTAAAGTAGGCCTATACCCTATCAAAGTGACTTTTTTAAAGAAGTTTCTTCTTTTAATGGCTAAATGCTCTCGAAGATAAAGCATTGCTATTTTTTCTCTCATTAATTGAAACTAACTACAAAAAAAGTCGTCATTTATTCCCGTTTTACGCCCATTGTAGACAAAAGTAAAAAAGGGACGAAATTAGGCCTATTTTCAATATTTAAGAAGATCTTTGGGCGCGGCATATATTTTTTATAGGACAATTAATGGCAGCAACAATTAAGTTCAATGTAGTAAAAATATTATTAGAGGTCGGAACGTAACTTTATAATTAAAGAGGCATTAGTTATTATTTAATTGAAGGATCCCGAACTGGTTTTAATTGGGCATAGCACTTTTAATTATCGTTTTTCATAGACACGAAGGTCTTTTCAAAATTGTTATTTATTTTAGAGTAAGGCTACAATTATTTGTTATATTTTAATTTTGTAAAAAGCAAGCGCGTTTAAGAAGGAAATGTAGGTTATCATTATATAATTGGAAGAGTTAAAACCGCCGGGTTTTTCGATATTTTTCCTCACTAGATGCGGAAAAAAGCCACGTTTTCTCGTCCAGCGCGAAAGAAATTCGTTAGCATTCGTCATTATAAAATATGATTGGTCACCCGACTAATCAGAGAGCCGTGCGTAACGAGGAAATTTCTCTTTAAGGAAAATGCGATGGACGTAGACGTCATCGATCTCTTTCGCCAGTTTCATTAACAATCGGAACGGAATGGATGGCAAAACAGAAATTGTTTTCTATTGGAAATCGGCCGAGCGTGAAGACGTGCGAGGTATACAGAGTCCCAAACCGGAACAAGTATCTGATAGCATCCGACGCGTAACCGGGACGGAGGTAATAAACGATTCGCTCGCATTCGATCATTCTCCCACATTGCCACTTCCGCTTTGTTCTCTTACATTTGGCCGTAATGCATCCACACTCGCGTTTCTTAACGATGCTCCACGTCATTGTAATATAAACAAAGAGCGAGATCATCATTAAAGTCCAATACACTTACCAACATTTCAGTCTAAAGTGAAAAGTAATAATCTCGTACGTAAAGTACTGTGGGTTTCGAACATCAAGACTAACATACATCTGAAATTCACGATAAGTTATAAAATTGTATAAAATTTCGGGGAATGACTCGGTAAAAATACCGAAATTAAAAATAAAATTGCCTTATCTTTTTTAAATTTTATTTTTAAAGTAATTTAAGTAAATTAACACGATGTATTTTATTAAAATACATCCAAACGATCCAAAGAGTAAAGTTCGAGGTAACTAACAATTGCCGTTCCAATTACGGATCACACTAGTGTATCGGTCTTAATATATTCGATCGATGTTCGCCACAAATCCAGTAAACACTCCAAAGCAGAAATACTATAAATTAATCTGAAAGAATCTGAAATTCCAGTAACTAAATGAGTTATTTTTAACACGTTTCACCTCTTTTGATAGAATTAAATTTACAGCGAAATATTTTAGATTCGTTCTTGTTAAATTTAAACATGCGGAATAAAAACTTTTGAGTTCTGTTTACGAAGACGACGTAATCGATTGGAAGAGTCTATATTTATTGTATTAATATTTATATTAGAATGTTGTTTTAGATAAATATAGCTCGGCTACATAAATTTTGACAATCTAAATACAAGTTGGATCTACATTCATCGCGTGTAAACAGCCAGATAAGTTAACTGTCGACATCAGACTGTTATCGGTGCAATAATAAAGTAAAACAACGTTTAGATAACAAATTTCTCCTTTTTAATTTTGTCATCATCTTGCTTTTTTTTTACGAAATTCGAAAAGTTTCATTCGTATTTTTCTATGGCATCACCTGAGTTTATTATAAGCTCCGAATGAACTACGATTGATTCACTGATAAAATAGAAGTAAAAAGTTAAGTCAAATTTTTGAAAGTCGAATTTTATGGATCAATAAATAATTATAAATCTTTTAAGAACGAAATTTCTAGACATTTTATAAATCCAAATTATTAAGCGAAGTCTTTTATTTCGAGTATCCTCCTCCCGCCTCTCCCGAAATAATTTGTCTAAATAGACCGAGAAGCGACGTCACGACTTAAATGTAATTTAGTGGACGATTAGAGAGTCTCGATATCGACGCGAAGGGATCGGAGTGACGCCTCGTCCTTAAAATTGCATCGCCCAAACCCCCCGTTAGTGGATCCCACGAGTCTGCGAACGCCTGGTTGAGAAACTTCGGTAGACGGGTAATCGATAGGCTACGATCGAAAGCGAAATCAGTTTAAGATTCAATAAAACATCGGATAAAACTCTAAAATTATTTTCAGATTAAATACATTATTTCGAATTTAAATGACTTTTTAATAAGACTTTCATTAAAGCTTCCCAGAGGAGGAGAAACGACCAGTTCTAATCGTAAAGGCTAAATCCGGATAAAGATTAACCAAACCTCGTTAAAGAAGTTAACGACAATTGTCATAAACGCTATAACGAAGCAGTTTTTCTTCTCAATTAGAGTCCTTTTATCCGAGGTATGCTAAATCGATAATTGGAAGGAGAGTGGAAAAAAAGTCGTTTCTTTTGATAAATTTTTGACGAATTAATTAGTATTAAAAGTACAATCGGCGAAAATAAGGCAAGTGTCAAACGATGAATGGAGTCGGTATTCAATTATGAGACATGGAAACCTTGACTCGTCCCTCGAGGGTGATTCACACCAAATGCGCACGCATCCGCGTACAAAATTTCTAGGACAATCGCGAATAGGTTAACACTTCTTTATTACTCGTTTCGCCTGGTTTAAGATTTACATATTACGCCACACTCTGCCGAGCGTGTCCGAATACCATTTTATAAACGGTCACCATCCTAACACTTTATACTCATACTTGTCTGGCTTTTAGGGCCTTTTGTTACTATTAGAAAAGAAATTTCTCAATCGATCGATAATTTAATTAATCGATTTTTGATAAATCTTCGATTTAAAATATCGAAATGTTCTGTTGATACATTTAGTTACTACGTAAGAAGACATTTAGCTGGTGAAAGACTATAAAATGGAAGAGTTTTCTTTGATTCCTCTGGTTGACTGTAATTAAATCTAATGAGAAGTTATACTACCTCTTCAAATTTTAAAAATTCTAATAATTTTCTTTAAGAGAAAGTTATGGTGGATTGAATTTTACGGTTAATTTTATTAATCGTAAATCAAATAAGCTACATTCGATAACGGTTTTAGGCATAGAAAACGTTTAGACTCAGGTCTTCGCGTTAATACACACGAAAATATATGCTTGGAGATATTCGATCTTGGTCTAGCACTTTTTTCAGTAGCGAAGATTCTAAATCTTGTATAGTATCGAGTATCGTGTGATATGAGATTCACATTATATAAAATTATATAAAAAGAACCTGACTAATCCACGCTTGCCTAAGGCCTTACCCAATCTACTGACAGTAAGTTTCATTAAATCGGCATTTTCATTAAAAAAAAAAAATTGTATTTCAAAAGAAAAAGTTAAAAAATACTTTTCGAAAGATCTTCGCAAAGAAAATTATATTTAAATTTAAAAATTTACAGAATTATAATAAAACAAATGTTGTAGTGTACGCGTATGTTACGAGCTTATGGTCTAGTGTTGTTTTCTATCGAAACGGAGAAATTTCAAATCCACATTGTTTAGATTTGTGATTTTAAATTAGAAATTCTAATTATAAAATAAAATAGCGAAGGTAAAACGTGGAAGAGGAAAAAAAAACTAATTTCCACTGAACTTTACGCAGAGCAACTCGTTTTTTTACTTATTTATTTATTAATTATTATTACTACCGTATACAGAAACGAGAAAAGTTAGAGAATAAGAAATATTAACCAATTATTTCCGTATTTTAAATTAGTTTTGAACAATAACTTTTAAACCTTAAAAGAAAATTAAGATCGGATAAAATCGTAAATTTTTAGTTGCAATATTAACTAGAAACGTATCGATTGAATAGAGTTTAATAATAATTCGAGTTACAAAGTGATCCATTTTGGTGAGATCTAAAATTAAATCTCGTCACATTTCTTCAATTTGCAATTATTTCGCTCTCCTACTATATCCATTAGGGCAACAGAGAATTGCGAAAATTGCGTTGACAACAGTAAAAAATAAATTTTAATTTAAACTTTTAAAATACGGAAAATATCGAATCTCTTGACGTAATTGCGAGAAAAAGTACAAGAGTTTAAGTATAAATTTGAATTTTTACTTAATTTGAGGCAAAGTGATACGAATTCCATTCTTTCAACTTGGCATTATTTACTAATTTAAAACATTTTCATTTATCCTAAATCCGATATTTATTCCTTTAAAATTTCGTCAAAGTATGGGCATATTTTAAAATGTAATAAAGAGGAAAAAATAATAATATGTATTTTCGATTTGGAAATTTAAGCAAAACTTCTTATTTTTAATGTCTTTTAATTATGTTAATTGAATAACATGCGTAAAATTAGATAACAGGCGTATCAAGTAACCAATCGGATCGCTTGGATTAACTCGTTTAATCGGAATTCGACGAACTCTTTCTATATATATATAATTTCAGTCGAGATTGAGTCGAGTGTTCACAGTACAACAGAATTATTTATCAGTTAATGTTTATGCAATTTCACGATGAAGCTAATTTATTCATTTCCTACCGACGACCGAGAACTTCTTAGATAATGTGCAATCTGTAAAATAGAACCTAAGTTCTATTATTGTCTTAACAAGTATTCAATTCTATTATTATTAACAAAGTATTCGATTCTATTATTGTCTTAACAAGATTACAAGTAATCAACTCTTTAATTAAAATTTAATATTCGATCAGATAGAAATTTATTGAAACTTAATCGGAAATTCGAAACGTTAGCGAATTAGATCTGAAGTCGTTAAAGTTGTAACATGTAGAGCCGCGTAACAATATGGACTATTGACGAGACTCCGTTACGTCTATAATGGGCAAGAGAAGTAAAGCTGTTTACTTTCTTCCACTTTTTCTGGTCATTAAAAAAAGAAAGTTCAGTTTATCGGACGGCGAATGGGCCTAAAACAAAGCAGAAAGACGAAGAAACAAAATGGTCTTCGTGGGAGGAACGTGTGAAATAAAGTGAAAGTGGCCAAATGGCAAGAATTAGGCCTATTTCAAGAAGTTGCTTGCAAATTATTGAAACTTTTCGTAATTAGATTTGTTTACCGATTTATTTTTTATGATAACTCGAATAACAGAAAAAAATTACTTTTTTAAAGTATTATCTTATAAGACAAGCTCTATAACAAATAGGGAAATATCAATTTTATCACATAGTGAATTGTAGGAATCGTGGACACTTGAATAATTTGAATAATTCACGTTGTTTTATACAATATATAGGCCTATATATATCTTATTGTTCAAAAATAAAATAAATTTAAATTAAAACAAAAATAAGTTATGATTTTATTAAACGTTTTGCACTTGAATTTTACTGTACTGCATCATCTGTTAAAATCATTATTTTTTAAATAATTAAAAGTTAAAAGAAGAATATTACTTCTTTCTTCTTTCTTATTTCATTTTAATTAAACTGAAAATTAAAAACTAATAAATTTTATATTCTAAAAAATTACTCATTATTTTACATAAAGATCTGCTTTTAATCATACGTTTCGTCGATTTCATTTGATCAAGAACGGTAAATAAGGAGGAAAAAAATGGAAATCTATTCTTTTAAAATTTCATTCAGAATACAACTAAACATAGTTCTAAATTCCATTTAGTTATTTACCGATGTGATTTTAAGATATATTTTACAATAGACCTATAGAATGTAGCCTATAGCTAATAGCTTTTTGGTGGAATTCCAACAGAAAATTATAATAATTTCGAAAAACGAAAGAAAAAAAAAATGGCTGATTTTTAAGAGACAAAAGTAGCGAAGAGGACTTTTTTATTTTTGAAAACGATCGATAAAGTCGTTTTAGCATTTTTTCGTATCCATGAAAAGAAATTTTTAAGAAAACGAGAAAAAGATTTCGTCGATAATGATTGTAATAATTAGAAACAATTAACGCTTAATTTTCTTGTCTGCGAAACACGTTAAATTCTTATATTTAGTTTTTTATTCCGGGCGGAGTGTAAAGCTTCAGAGTGTAAAGCAACAGAAATCTTTATTACAACTGCAAAATAGTACACTAATGCTACATACATAGAATAGACAAGTTAGTAAATGTGTTGCTGAAGTTTATTAATGTGATTACGAAGTATATTAATAGAAGGAACGTCGATAAAATTTATTCGACCGCGTTAAATGAATATCAACTTCATCAAAAGGTCGTTACGAGTTATTATTTATCTTGTCTTCTGTTGTATGAAGCGAAAGACAGAATAAATAATAAGAATAAATATTTATGACAAAAATCGAGATTAGTTCCTGATTTGTATTTTTGTTATTGAATTTGATAAACTAGTTTGTTAAGCTATTCGCATCCTTCGTCTAGAAGGTCACATAGGAGGACAAGGTCATATACGACCAAAAGATAGATTTTTAAAACGAAGGAAGATATTTGGAAAGGCCAAAAAATTAAAAAATTTCAAATATTTCGTTCAAAATTCGAAATAATTCCTTAAAAAGTGATTAAATTTTTAACTGATTATTTATATTACAGCAAAACGGAACTTTTCGTCACGTTTACTCGAGTAAGCAGTTTGTTAATAGAAAATTTTTATTTAAATTTATTCAAAACTTTAAATTTGGATTCGTGTCTACGTCTACAATTAATGTATACTTAATTTTTCAGGAAAAAAGTCACACGTCTACATTGAAAATTGCAAATATTCCACTTATAAAGGTCAGCTCGTTTGCATACAAGACCGATTTAGCCAGCATTTGTTTCGGTTGTTTTAAAATAACTTTTATTAGCCGACGGGAAACGTTTGGAATTTGAAGTCTTTCTTATTTTAACACTAGTATTTTGACTTTTAAAATAATATTATTTAAATAAACAACTTTGTCTTTTCGTTTTCTTCTCTCGAAAGCAAATTGGGTCAAAGCAAAGTGACCGGTGTAAATAAGATAAAGGCGCCTCGATAACCCGCTATTTTGTAGCCCGGATCGTTAACATTCAAATTTAATTAATTAGAAATTCTTCTGAGATTTCCAGAATGTAATTAAAACTCTGTAATTTGCGTATCGACATAACGGCTTAACGTTTAGACTTCAAACTACACTTTTAAACTTCTTAAAAAAAAGTCAAAAACCGTTCTAAAATAAATCTAATTTATAAAAACGAAAATTATATTTCCTAGATATTCTATCATTTAAAAGCATTCATCTGAAGAAAACTCAGATAACATTTCTCATATTTACATAAGTGTTTTAGATCTCCGTCGTCTTCAATTTAACGCGGCGACGTAATTACGGGGTGCAAAATCCGTAATTATATCCCGTCACTTCGGACTTGCGTCAAATTCCAAGAAAACGGTAATTACCTGGTAGGAATGCGTCGAATCGCTTTTGTTTATTATCACTCCCGTATTATGAATGAAAGCTCACTTTTGCTACTGTATAAAAAAAAAGAAAACAGTTATCTGACTGTTCCGAATTTTTTGTCTTCCTCAAAATATATTCTATTTTTTAAGTTGCTTGTTTATTTAATGAATAAGATTTGTATTAATGTATTCAAATATTCACTGTAAATAATCAAAGGTTAAAATAAAATGACTTTATATTTCGAATTTTTGATATTTAGTTGGACACGTCCAAATTGTAGAACTAAATTAAATGCTTAGAATTAATCGGAAGTTTTAGTTTCTGATCAAGTTTAACTATCGAAATATCTTCAGGGTACTATCGAATTTGATGTCTGAAATTCTTAAATTTTTCACATGAATTTTTGATGAACTAATTCGGTAATTATCGTTATTTTCTTCTCGATAAATTCGCGTTATCGAGGTAGGCAACCGACAAAATGTCTCTCGCGTGTCTCCGATGAAACTTAGGTTCAATTCCTCTTCCGGTCCATTCGTAGATGCTATCTAACCACTCGGGTCTTCTCCTTCCTTGCTTTCGTTTCCAATTTATCCTTCCATACTTGAGGAATGTGGTATGTTGATGTTTTTGGATGTGTCCGAAGTATGCCGGCTTCTCTATAACTGTCGTCAATTCTTTCTTTTCTGAGATGCTTCCTTTATAATTTAAACTTATTCTTAGCATTATTCTTCACGTCCACATTTCGTACCCGTCCAATTGTTTTATCGCATTCTTTCTTAATGTCGACTTCACCGTTGTGTAATGGCACATTCCGTATGAATAATTTAGAGCTCTTTCTCTAATATGCAAATTTAGTTTAAGACGTAAAACTTTTTTCATTTCCACAAATAAAGTTCTCCTCGGATTTTCTAGATAATTTTTATTTTCCTCGTGTTTAAGACTCATTTTTAAGGTCGCATTTAAAGCATTTACCTTTCAGTTCTATACACGCCGATAACATTCCACGCTCCTAATTTCAATTTTCAAATTTTTAACTCGCTTATTCTTAGCATATTGACTGTTTAAAATTTGTCGGGAACGGAGGAACTCGACTCTTTGTCTTTGGTTTTTTTCCCTAGTTTGTTAATGTGCGAGGGAATATAATGAGGTGATTTTCCCTTGTTTCCACGTCGCAGCTCTAGAGTTATAAGATCCTTTTGATCATGTTTCTAGTTGTCTAGTCTCAGATTTTAACGTTCTACGTAATGCCCACCCGCATCAAGTGAAAGAAGGGCTGTCGGGTCTTTCTTGAAAGTAAAAATATATGTATTTATCCTTAACATTACAATATTAAAAAAAAAAGTAGAGGTCCCGAGTTCAAAGATGTAAAACTCTTGGAGGGGTTAAACTAGTGACGTTCAAAAATAAATATTCATTTTTGTAAGCTATATCCGGACATATTTATTATTTGTGTTTGCTGTCTCACTTTTTTTCTAGATAATTACCCTAAAAAGTGACGATTTCCCGAATATTCTTTAGCAGAACGCTAGATTAAACTTTGGGTTCGAAGGTGAAAAATTATGGGATATTTTACATTCGAACACGAAGATGATTGAATTTTTAGGACGTCGTTGAAAAACTAAAGGAACTAACGTGGCAATTATTGATTTGGAGTCGTTTTTGCCAAGATGCGGCGGATGCGCTGAAGCGCAAACGCTTTTTCGCTTCGCTTTATGTTTAAAATCTAAAATAAATTATTTTTCTCTATAAAAATATGTTTCAAAAATTTAATGAAAGCTTAAGTGGGGAAAAGGGAAGAGAAACTAAGTGAAGAAGCGAGTCTTAGACGCGATTATTTGAATTTTATCATCCTTCTATTAACAATATATTTAATGTAAAATTGAAAAATGCAGTAGGAAATCTGTAGTATTAATCTACACATAACTATAACATTATATACTAAAATAACCAATACAATTAATCAATTTAAATAACAATTCTAGGCTTTCTATGCGTTTATTACAGAAGTCCGATAATTTGACTCGACGAAGCTCAATAATACAAACTGTGCATCGTAAAATTGAAGCTTACTTCTCATTTTACCAAATAAACTGATAAAAGGAAAGTTAAAAAAGTTACTTTCTCGCCCGTTAGACAAGATGCTTCCAAGCGGAAGATAAATGTCATAACGTTTATCTTCTAGTTGGCAGCGCCTAAAACCTACCGAACCAGAATTTAAACGACTCGTCTTTTAAAAACTCGGAAATTATTTAATTTATTTTAAATCTAATTAATGCTTGAAACTTTTTAAAAATTTCGGTTTCTTTTCTTTTATATAAAAATAAATCGTTTTAATTCAAAAATATAAATCCACTTAAAACGAGAAATTCTTCAAAACGACAAAATGACAATTAAGTAGCTCAGAGGCTAGTAAGAGGATTATATAGAGTCTATCCCCGACAATTAAGTACAAATGGCAATTAAGCACTCGAAGGATTAACTGAACTCTTAGTCCAGAAAAGAATTCTAATTTAAACGAAGATTAACTCATTAATTAAACTTTTACAAGTATTCTTTTTTGCCAGTTTTATGTAGAAATTATCCGACTATTCACTTAATCTGAGAACATTCTGCGACGACTTTTGCTGTTTTAATAACAGATTTTGTGACAATTTCCAGCGTCTTTCACTCGTTTAGACATTACACTAAATTTTAAAATTGTGGTATTTATCGCGTGACAATTTAAGTGAATTGACTTAAAATAAGAAAATGTCAATGTTTTTGTAGTAGCTTTTATATTTAAGTTCAGATGTAGCCTATATACCTTTACAGCTTATATCGAAATATATCTATTCTTATTAGTCATTATAAACAGTGTATTTTGAATATGGAAATTAATGACGATATTGTTCTTATCTTTCAGCTTATTTTTATTCTAAAATGAAAATATAGCTCCTGTAATTCTAATTAGATGGGTAATTTTTTCAAACGAGGCGATGTAAGAATAAAGAATGTAACTAACTCGACTGCTTTTAAGTGGTTAAAATTTGACCAGATGGTTATTGTACGTCGTCGTCGGGTCAAATTTTATTTTGGCAACGTAATTTGAGCGGAGTCGACGGTCGAGGGCGACGTTAATTGTGGCACGTAAGCATTTTCCGCAATGAATACGAATAATCACGTATTCGGTTTTGTGGTCCAACCCATCGACATATTTCTAATCCAGACGTTAAATAATTCGATTTGTAGACTTTATATTTTATTTATAGGCCTATATTTCATTATCTTATATTTATGCTATATACGCTACAAGCTCCAACTGTAAAGCTTTTCGTTTTTTTTCATTCTTATGATACGCCCACTTAAACAATAAACTATCATTTAAAATTTTAAACAGACAAACACATAAATTTGTCAATGTTTTCATCTCATTTAAAAAATAAACCTATTTTTTGTATAATAATTGGGATTTTTTTCTTTATTTGTGGAATTCCTAGATTTTTTTAACGGTAAATGATTAGATTAGGATTTTCTATTATCGAAATTAAGATTATCGCAAATATCTTTATATCGTTATTTTAATACTAAAACTGCAATATATAATTAGATACGGATTAAAATTTTCAAAAGTTAGATTAAAAAAAAAAACTACCATAATTCTTTATGTAAATGCCACCGTTTAACTATCTTTATGCTAGAGATGTTCAATAACACGTTAAAACTCAGTCATATTTAAAATAAATGATGTAGAAGCAGTCAGTCAGTTCGTTGTTAACAATATTACAATAATAAACGTAGACTAAGAATAAATTTGTTTTATTTTAGATTTTTATTAGTTTTTGAACAGTGACGGTTAATGATAATTTGTTAATGATAAATTAACAAATTATTTAAAATAATTTCATTTTAAAATGTAGATTATACCAATCTACATTTTAAAATAATTTCATCTGTTTATAAAATTGTCTGCTTATATAGGCTACTCTTTACAGCATTTATTAAAATTTTAAGGAATTTTTAAGCATTCTTTATCATGTTTTACAACATTTTATTAATTAAATATACAAATCTATATTTATATTAATTGACGAAATAATATAGAGATGAGTGAACGAACCGAATGACAAGATATTAAAAGCTTAATTCTACAATAAATGTAAAATTTACGTAAATTTTAAGTCGTTAAATTTATTAAAAGTCGTAATACGTCTGTCAGCAAAGTCGTAATCTTTACAAAGCCGTAGCATAATGACGTATTATGATTATCATTATTATTATTAGCTACAACGAAAGTCATTCCGAAGTTTTCCTTCCTTTCAGACAGGCTAGTCTACGTCAAACAAAGATTGCGATACGAATTAAGCTACACACGGAAACTGAAAAGCCTTTAACGTTCCAGTATTTAATACGTCACCCTTAAAAGTAGAACATTCATTATAAACTTTTATTATTATCTTTCCTTCAATGCATTGGGCGTAGGTCCGACCGAAGAATAGTGTTATATAACTGCGATAAGATAGAGATAAGTTCTTGAATAGACCGGAGAATAAATGAAAACAAAATGAATTATACGTCGTTAAATAACAAACTGACTTTTGAATCGTTGCATCATAGTAAAGTTAATATAAATTGGATTAAATTAGGCATATAAATTAGATTACTTTATGTCTTTACAAATTTAAACTAATCATTAAAATTTCAAAAAATTTTCCAATTTTTATTTCCTGCTAGCAAGTAAGATAGACTTTATTTATTATTTCCAAACTTGTTTCGAATTTGCATACATTTGTAATAACATTCTACGCATGCAGATAAAATTTAAGCGTGGCAAATGAATTATGCACACGAAAGGCCATTTTTTTTGCCGTACAATAGAGTTGCATTGCTCGTCATCCGTAGACGAGTTCGGATGCATGCGACAATAAGTTTGAAACCTAGTACAAAAGGAAACAGTACATAACCCGGGGCAAAAATTTCAAATCTAGTATAATGGTCATATTTCATTCTCGTACTTCGCTTCCTCTTAAAACGACTTTTAATTAAGAGTAATTAATCATTCGTCACAAATTTCGACTTTAATTTCGTAATTAATATTTATATCTTGTCGTTGTTAATATATCAAAATTAGCAACAGCCAAAATTTCTAAGCCAGGGTATCTATTAGATTGACACGATGCTTAATATTTTCTGTCCATACGAAGAAGTTCATTTCTTCTTAATTACATCTCTCTCATGCGTGCTTTTTTAAAGATTATTTTTAATCGGGTTTCATCCTTCATTAGATAATTTATCACGAATTGTATATACAGAGATTATCCGTTAAGAGAATAACACCGGTTAAGCGAAGAGGGAGGCAGAACATAAGTCACCTTACAACTTCCATAATTCGTAAACGCAGTAAAATGGAACGACACGTTTTACGTTCTCGACCCATACGTCAGCAAATTAGGCGTTTTCTAATCCAAACACGGACGTGTTTATTTTAAGTGGCGGGATGTACGCCGGGCATAAAGATTCCTTTTGTTAGAAAGGAGTTATTTTGGACGGCGCTAAAATTGAAACTTAAACTTTCGTTTTACGTAGAAGAGCGATTACCGGAATCGCTTACGGAAAGGATGACGTATTATCTCCCCGTACTCGCCGTTGCCTAGCAACCGGATCCGACGTCCTCGGATGACCTCGTCGTCGGTGGTGCGCGCCGACGGACGTGACCGAGTGGCCATGCGGCGCGTAGAAACGGGGGCGCTCGGCGGGTTTAGTTCACCACTCGTCGACGGATGACGGATGGCGATTAGACACTGCTCTAGTCGTACACACACACCAGGACTCGAGTCGCTCGCGGCCAACCAGGAAAATCGATAGAAATTGGATTTGGTGGCCGGGATAAAAACTGCCTATCGATCGTCTCCGGCATTGTTTATCCTTTTCCTTCAAGAAGACGGAGGTTTAATCCTTTAGGATGACTAAAGGAAAGAGTATCCACACTTCTATTCAAATATTTCTAACATTACCACGTTGAGGGATTTCCTATACAGCATACAAAACATGCTTATTCACTTGTACAAGTTTATATATACGTCAGAGAAAACTTCTTGTTAGCTTCCAAATAATTCTGAGCAAAATATATTATGAAATTAAAAATCCAATCTTAGTTAAGATAAACGATTAATTTATTTGAGAAGCGATTCTGAAAGATTTGCAAACAGATCCATTGGAAATGTCGATAAATGAAATTTATACATAAGTTAAATAGGAATGACCTAGCTGCATCGTAATCCGAACGAGTTCATTTAAATGACAGTTGTCGAAAATACTCGAAGAATTTTTTAGTTAATATTTTAATAAAATAATCTTTAAAAGAGAATCGAATTAATTACATTTTTTTATAGTTTGCGATGGAAATTCTCTTAACATTAGCAGTATTTCCATTATTAACTCATTTCGTGGCTAGTATGAAGTAAAATTCGAAACAGCTTTGTAAACTAGAAGATATTCCTAACAATAAAGCATTCCTTTTTTTGAACAATGATCTAACAGTGCTCACTTATTTCACGAAATGCTTACAGATTTATCATAAAAATTTCATAAAATTCGTTTTTTAAGGTAATCAACGGGATCTCTATAACCTATTTAGTATAATTATTATAGTTAATCAAACTTATAAATCAAACTTGATTTGTTTAAAAAAAAATAATATTACCACTAGGTTATAACCTACGAGTAATATTATTATTATAAGACCAATAAAACAGACATCATAACCTAGTGCCCAATCAAATAATTACTTTATAAAGTCTGGTCATTCTACAAATTAACATAATTTTGTGTTTATGCAGTCACATTTAAGAATTAGACACACCTGTTCTAAATTTAAAACTCAAAGTATTCGTTATTTAAAAATAAACAAATAAAATACGAGCTTTTCTTAATATGTTATTTAATTAACCTATCATAAAGTATCCTGCATACATTTTTTCTTGATTTAAATAAAACAGAATTTGAAATAACTTATTGATATAGACTCTTATAGAGTATAGAATAAATAAATATTAAATATCCTATAATAGGAAAAATGGAGGTAGGAAGTTTTTATTATATTTATAAGAGAACTCTATAATAACTTCTCTTTATAGATCTTCAAATGCTTTCATTTCATTTAAATTTTATTAACTGAATTATATAGTTGAACATTGCGGTTTACCCAATAGGTGCACTAGGCGCGCGCCTTTAAAAAATCTGTTATTAGGCCCTATTTAAAGATTTCATTGTCTTTTTAATATAAAAACCACTTTCACATAAAGGGCCTTACAACAAAATTACGTCTAGGGCCTCAAAGAAACATTATCAGCTACTATACTTGATTTATAAATAAAAATAAATGTTGCATTCATTAATTACTTTAATGGAAGGAAACCATTTAAACATACAGTAAGCTATATATAATAAAATAGAATTTTTAATTATTTTAATGAAAATGCTAATTTTGATCATGAAAGCGTTAGATTTTTATTTAAAACGATCCTACTTAACAATTATTAAAATATAATTCTTTCTTAAAAAGAAAAATAAATTATTATGAAGTGCTTCGTTACGAAAAAAGAAAAACTATAATTTATTGGAATATCAGATAGTTTATCAAAATTTTTGATAAACTTTATGACTCAAGACTACATTCAAGAAACTTTTCCTTTAGTCTTTTAACGTTAAGAAGGGAAATTAAAGAGAATTATTAATAATTCATGTGCTAATTAGAGATGACGATCTCCTTTTTTTCGAGTATACGCTCCAACTTTTTTTTTTTTTTTTTTTTTGTCTAACCAAGTCGATACATTATATTGTTCGAAAAGTATACCAAACTTTCGGGAAAGTCATGAGAAACAAGAAAAATAAAATAAAATAAAAAATAGAAAAACTTCAAAAACAATGAAATTTACTTTTTCCTTTAAACATTAATTTCTATTGCTTATTTTCATTTCAAATTTTGTAACTTTCTAAATTAGTTAATCTTCTTTTAGAAATTTTATGAAAAAAAATGTTACTATTTTACTTTCGATCCAGAGCTTAGAATTAACTGATAGTTAATTGCTCAGAACTAGCATTAAGTCGTGAGATAAAATATTTCAAACTTTTGAATAAAAGGGTTTGAAACGGATCATTTTCTTTCAGTTTACCACTGACTTCGATTTAGCATAAGATATACTTTTATTAATTGCATTTGATATCCTCATGGGAACGAACTTAATACCATAAATTGACATATGTTAGCGTTCGTAATAAAGACTACACAATGTCTATTTAATTAATCATAAATATTTTGAGAATAAGAGTTCCAGTCAAGTAGGGAAAGTTCCCGCTGAATGCCTTGAGTCTAAACCTTTATTCACTCTTAATGGCCATTTCGTGACATGATTATTGAACGAACTTCGTTAGTGAAACGTAAGGTCTATTATCGATTAGATTTTTTTTTTTTTGGAAATTAATATCATTTAAATTATCTGAAAAGAATTTACATTACAATGCATTAGTTTAATACTTCTGATTTCTTCTATTTCTTTGATTTGCATACAAGGCCCATGATTAGGAAGACACGCAGCGATTTTTTACTAATTATTTTCTTTTATATAAGCGTTTAACACTAATTAATTTTATCCTTCAGAAATTTTCTAGTATTGAACTGCTTCAATACTAGAAAAATACATTTAATTAAGCCAAAACTTATATGATAATTTAAATAAATATATGAAAAAATTTTCTGTAATTTAATTAAATATTTTATTAAATTATTTTAGAAATATAATTCTTCAAAAAACACACATCTCTCGTTTTCTAATGGTTATTTTTTTATTTCATTCCAGAATCAAAAATTAATGTATCACTAGCCTTGTAAGATGCATTAGCGCTTAAAACACATACATAATTAAGGAAGATAGATAATATTTTTGAGGAACTGAAAGACATTATCCTCAAGACAGACATTTTAAACTATTCTAGCAGAGGTTCTTTCTATTATATCAATTAAAAAATAACAAATTATTAGTAAATCTTATAATATTTCAATAATTCAAACAATAATGAGCACCTCGTAACCCATTGTCACGTTTATTCTAACAAATTTGAAGGCAAGCTCGAACGAAATTATTAACGAGGATTTGTAGTTCAAAACGAAACGAAACGATTATATCGAGGAGTTTGCTTCGAGCAGATGGCTTCGAGAGAAAATAAGAATTATTTTCACTCAATTTCTTTATTTGATAATTTATAATCTTGTACCTGCCCGGTCCAAGGATCACTGAGTTAAAATTAGGGCAATTGGGTTTTTGTTCTATGCCTGTTACTGCAACTCACCTTTTTATACCTGCAACGATTTTTTATAGATTTTTTTAAGGAAAAAATTCACATTATAAGGCGGAAAATAAAGTAATACTTAACTAATGACTACTTTAGTTACGAAGTTAGACTAATCTCTTTTAATCTCAGAAATAAGCCGATTATGCTAATATTGATCTCGGAATAAATTACAAATTAATAAAAAATGTAATATTAGTCTATTGTCTTCACTAATAGATGACAAAGTTAGGTAATTAAATAAAACTTAGGCCTATATAAATAATAATTAATTATAAAAATATAATTTGATTATATAAAACTTTTTATTGAAAAACTACAAAAGATCTATCAAAAGACTATTTAGGTTATATTCTAAATTTTCTTATACAAATGATATCTTTTTGTTTCTACCGTTTCCATTTATTATCCTTTACTTCAGTTGTACTTCAAACTTAAATAATTATTTCGTAAATATAGATTAAATTTATACCATTCTAAATATTAAAAAAAATTTTCATTTCAACTGCTATAACAACAGCAGTTGACTGCATTAAATTTCAATTTAGTTGAATACATATTATTTAAAAAGGGAGTATTTTACGATTGATTTATTCTGATAATTTGAACAAATGAGCCTATAGTTTGTTTTTCAAATTATTTAAATTCGTAAAACACAGCCAATAGTTATATTTCTTCTTCTTTAAGATATTTTTAGTTCAGTACTCCAGTTACCTGCTTCAGTATTTCTTATAGTATTTTCACTATATTCTGCCAGTAGAAAAAGCTAGAATCAGACAGAAGAATGAGAGAAAAAGAGAACCGGAAGGATTTATATTTCCATTTTATTAATATTTCTTATATTTTTCGAAACCATACTTTCTTTAATGCCATACCCGTTCACTCTGTCTCTGTTTTAATTGTTAGGTCGATTTTATTTTCTTTGTTTGTTAATTATAATTTGTATAATTAATAACTTTATTTTTTGATATTTGTAATTGTACGTGTATCACTTGTTTTTCTTATTAAATAATATTACGATATATAGAAATGAAAATAAATTTAAACTATGTAAATTTATATAGTGTTTTAATTGTTTACGACGAATAAAATTTGAAATACTTTAAAGTAAACAAAAATAAGTGACTCCAAAATCTAGAAATAGAATTATATTCAAATAAAGAATGTCGTTAAATATGTTAAAATATGCAAAAATAGCTGTAGAAATCTGTAAATTTAACAACAATTCTTTAGCTATTGAGTCATAACTGATGCTAATGATATGATAGAATAATCTGAAATATTCTTAACGTTTCAGAAAATCTTATTTTAATGAATAAACGAGAAACATATTCAATTTATTACGAATAAAGTAGCAATAGCTCAGAAAAAACTATAATTACCGAATTAATAAATGACTTCTATTACTTTTTATGGCAACTTTCATTTTGTAAATGCAATAGGATCAATTTTTTGTTTTTTTTTTATCTAAATATGAAAAATTCTCCTTTTGTTGTAATCTCCTTTGAAAAAATCAAATAAAATGTCTATAGGCCTATGTTTATAAAGCCATTTTTCTATTCGATCGACTATTGACAACTCTCGAGTGAAATAAGAAATAAAGTTTAGGCGATTGCTATTTATTTAAATAATTATTAAAATATTTTTCAATACGGCATTTTCGCTTCTAACATTAATGACCGTTTTTCTTTTGTTAATTTTGTAATACAATTAATTTACAATATTTAAAAATATTTCATTCTTCGGACGAACCATTTATAATAATATCGTGAGGTATAAATATAATAATTCGTGAATTGTTTCGAATATCTGTTCAGCCGGGGGATAGAATGTAAACGAGTTCCTCTGCGGTAGATGACCGAAGTTTAAACTTCTTTTTTTTTTCACTAATAGTTCGGGATGGGCTAATCTTCGATCAAAATATCTATCTCATTGTTCTTATATTATGCCATCGAATAATGGGCAATGATGAAGTTAAGGTAAAGGTAAAAGTAGTATGAAATATAGAAAACTATCTATTTTAAAATATAGGCTACTCATTTCTAATAAAATGGCTTATTAAAACAAATTTTTTAAATTCTATTTTCATTTTAATAATTTTATTTCATTCTAACAGATCTTGGAAATTGATGGAGTGATCAAAATTTTCAAAGATGAGAAATTTTCATCTGAAAATTAAACCAATTCCAAACAGCTAAAACGATCTTTCATTAGAGGAAATATGTTCACGAGCAAAACTAACAATAGACTGTTGGCTTTTTGTTACTTTTAACATAAGAACATGAAAATAAAATATTATTAGACTAAAAACCATGTATTTTCACTTAATATTAGTTAATAAATGCTGTAATATAAACCCAATTCGAAAGAATCATATCGAACTGTCAATTCCTTGCCATATTTAAATACAGATATCTGTCATTCAATGGCTTTAATTTAGATTTAATAACATAATTTTATATAATGCCATATATTATTATTTTATTATTTTTTCTCGAAGGTTTTATTGCCAACAAATAGCATCTTAAAACAACGCCAAGTATTTTCTATCGGTTTTAACATAAACTTTTTTTTTTATGAAATGCGATTAAGTTTATAAGCAACGAAATCTTCTTAGCGATAATAAGTTGTTGTTGTAAATTAAATTACGTTTTTATCTCTAAATGGTCCAGGTATTCAGAAAAATCTAAGGCTTTTGTTAATTAAAAATAAGTAAATCACTTACTCATTCACTCACGCACTCGCATTCTACAAAATGTGATCTGTCGCTGTACAGTACGTATAAAAATCGTATCAATTGTCAAAGACTTGCATATTTTTCACGCAATTTCATTAAGATAATTAGCTAAATTTAGAACGAAATTTGCTACGTTTAGCAAAATATTCCGTCTTCCATAAGAAGAATGCATAAAACACATTAAATTTCAATCACACATACATAAACTGTTTTTATTGTTTCCTGAAAGTACTTTTAAAAATGTCCATGATGTTCTTTACCAGGGAAATTCTCACAAAACAGACTGAAAGAAGTAGAGCTCACGTTTATGGGACTCCACTTTTTCCCCCACTCGATTAGCTGTTAAATTAAAGAGTAATTAATTATTAATCGAGTGATCTGATTTGTCACTTTTTAAAACAATTTGAAGTTAGAATTCTTTCCTCAAAACAAAATTAATTCACGCTTGCATTAGGAATTCAAGATTACTGAGTGAATTTAAAAAGAAAAAAATTAAAACAAAATGACGTATTAGTGTTTTATATATTTACTGTATTTAGAAAGATACATTCCTAAAGATTAGTTGGGGAAGAATCCGATTGTCGTGTATTTAATATATGAACATCAATTTTCAATCGGCGATTAGAATTGCGATTACAATAGGGAGAAAATTATCTGTAATATAACAAAAGGTAGCCTAAAGTAGTCATTTTTTGTTAAGTCAACTTCAATATTCCCCACGTCCAGATCAGAGTTATTACGCGCGTATTAAGCTTGGGAGGTAATGACTCAATTTCTCAATGGTCGTCGATCTGTTAAAAAAAAAAAACGATTGTATTTAATGTACTTTCTCAATTTCGTTCGGTAAAATTAATTTAAAATTCGCTTTTTCTTTTTCTTTCTTATACTTTGCGTTCAAGGGTTTAATTTAATGAAAAAAAATTGTCCTAATTTTACATTGAGAAATATTTTTAAACGAGTAAAATATAACAACTTTATCTTTCATTTTAATATCGAAAATCTGAAAAATATTTTGACAATTTTTGAATGAATTGTTAATTATACGTGCTTTGTACTTTTGTATAAAAGAAGTTCCTAATGTTTTTTGCGTCGTATTATCGCGTTTATGCTTTTTGTTTGCTTGATCTTGTTTGTTTTTTTTTTTCCTTTTGTTCGGAGCTGAAAGAAGTCCTGCTATGTTTTGTCCTTTATTGTAGAAATAGATTGTACTGTACCTTGTCGTTCTGATCCAGTTCAATAAATAAAACAAAAACTTACATCAATCGATCATTTAAAGAAAAAATAAAAATGAAGATTTATTACTTAAACTTTTTTCATCTGGGTGTTTATCTACAAAGGTGTAAGAATATAAGAAAGAAGTCATTTGCATTATTTTAATTTTTTAATTTTTACTTTTTCGATTCGACTTCATTCGCGACTATCGATCTAACAGTAAATAAGTATATAGACCTATTATTTAATTAATTACTTAATAAGTTTATTTTTTATACGATTCAAAATATTTCTATTCAAATTTTATAAAGATTCTACACTTTTCTACAAGTATAAAATTTTAATAGTAACGAGTACACTCGATCTAATGTAGACGATTAGGTATGAGCAATTCCTCTTATGTTTCTGTTTATTTTCTAAAATATTTCGAAAATAACTAGATTTAGCTATATACAAATTTAAGTTTGCAGACTATAATCTGCTCTTAAATATTTGAGAATGTGCGTAAGCATTCATAATGCAATACATGCCCTCATGTGTAAAAATAAGAATAATCGTTCAATCCGTAGATAGAGCAGAAAATAAACAAGCTCCAATGAACTGCAAATTTGTGTAAGGAGTTCCATATTTGAAGAATGTAGAGAGATAAGATTTTATAACCTCGTGTTAGACTTTTCGAGCTGTTACGGATGCAGATTTCTCTTTCATGGACGATAATGTTCGGTCTGGGTTGCACTCGTTAATGACTTTGACTGTAAAGTATTTCTTCTCATGGAAAAGCCAGCAAGATACCAGGATCTAAATCCCTTAGATCATATATGGGATGTTCTAGTGAAACGAGTTCATCCCGTTAGCTTCCATCAAGGAGCTTCCCCTAGGAGTTACAAGATGCTCTTGTTCAAGAATGGACTTTTCCCTCGTCAGAGCTGATAAACAACGTTATAACCATCACGAGCAATCTCTGCGCAGCGTGTGTGCGTGCAGGAGGGAACCACACGCCATATTAATTATTTTGTTCAAAAAAGTTTACGACAACGTTTAGTACTCGTTCTTGATTTTAGGTTTGACATAATTTAGATTAAATTTTTGCTTTTCAATTGCTTTGTGCATAAAGAATGCAATGTTCCGCTTACACTGTATATTAAATTTTGCGCTGTACTCGTAAGTAATTCTTGAGATATAGGCCAAATTAATGGTTGCGATAAATTTTTGGACGTGAGAGTATATTCTAAAAATTGCGAGATAAGAGAAGCATAACATATGTCTACATACGTTAAAAAATGTTTTTTACATTTTTCCAAATAATGAGTATTACATGTGAAATTATATTTTTCGTGTTACAATACTACAGTTTTATGTAGCAATTATGTTACGGAATCGCGTATTGCGAGAATATTTCACGCTTGCCACATAATTTGTCGATTACGTCATTCAACCCTGTCAAAAACGCTTTTCGTTCAATCAAATTCGTATTCTATCGAAACGAAAAGTATTAGGACATAATCTATATTATTAAAAATATCCAAGCCGATGTAAATCGATTTTTATAATTTACCATTACATATTCGAGGTCTTACATAAATAATTCGATCGAATTCGAATTTTATGCGACTGTCAAATTTGAACTAATGACTTTTATGGAGAGCTCACGCCAAAGAGCTATAAATAATGTAAATTTTTCGTATTTATTTTATTCTTTCTCCGGAAATTAAATCTGTTAAAAGATCGTAAAAAATGTCTTGTATTTTGTCATTATAAGTCTTATAAAGTAAGTGCGTAACGAAAGGAGACGAGGTAATGTAGAAAGGAAAAGATGACGTGTTACTGTAATTATTTATCAATTGTTTAACATAACTCGATTTCGACGATTAAATTAAGCACATTTTCTCAATCGCAAATCATTAATTGAAATCAAAGCGGAGAATTTTTTTGCGTTGCATTTCTCTAAGTTAAAATAAATGTCAAAATAACGTGACAATATGTGATAAAATCGTCGATAAACGAAGTAGACGATAAGATAGAAAAAAGAAATGATTTGTTCCAGTTTCATTTAATGTAATGAAAGAAACGTTGACAACCCAAAAGCACGTGTAAGATCGATACAGTACCTTAAAAGTATTCGAATACTTCAAACTTAGAATATGATTAATCATTTGCAATTCTTAACAGATACATTTTAAGTAGCTTCAAATAACACTAGTGAATCATCGAAAACAAAAGGTCTCGTTTCCTTCTTTTTTCCATTCGATACGTTACGAACTCTAAGATAAGCCGTAACTGTATACGCAAATGCCTAGAAGTTGACTAGTGCGAGGTAAATTCGCTTAGTATCCTCCTGAGGCGCGGGCGCACTTCTCAATTGCATTATGTAACACGTATCGTGTTTTTACTCGTATATAAAAATTCTTTAACGAGATTTCTAATAACGTAGTTACTGTATATCATTCGTAGTCTCTTTCCATATTCGAAATTCTAGTCTTTAAACGATTTAAGTTAATAATTAACACGTGTATAGATGTAAAAATAACAAACATATTAATATAATTCATTACATTATATACTTCGGAGAATATAAAAATATAAAATCTTGTGTTTTACTCATTTCTATCAGTGATTTGTTAACATAGGCCTATACGGGTTTAAGTTTCTCCAATGATACTTCTCAATTTAATTTCTCTGATAAAAATTTCAAACACTTTCTGATTTAGTTTCTCCTTGTTTTATTAGTAAACATTTATTTAAATCAACTATAAACATTATGAATTAAAAATTAAATATTCAATTCAAGTCACGAAAACAAAGTATTTTTTTTTTATTAAATTTTAATTATGACACTATAAACGAAGCTCAAAGTATAAATTTGTTTATATGTAGCGAGACCTACTTCTGTTTACCAGTCAAATTTAGAGTATATCTGACTTAAACTTTGTTAATGTCACGCCACGTGAGCTCGTGTAATTATATTAGACCGATATGTAGAAGTAGAGAAGTAGTTTTTACAACTGTAAATACGAATATAACATGATAATAGACTCGACATTAAAAGGAATCATTAATTCGACATTCGATACGGAAGCGTGATCGTGAAATTTTAAACTGATTTTATATAGGATACGCATAAATGCTTGACATTATGTCAGCGATCTTCTGAAGATTGGTCCTAATAAAAATTTTACATCCTTATTACACGATACATAATGATTTAGAAAGGATTTATTTGGTTGCTATTTAGAAAAGTTTTACGTTCACTAAAAAAGAATAGAATGCTATAATCCGGCATATTTTTTTTTTAATTAGCATTTAAATTTGATGTAATTTATTTTATTTTAACCAGAAAAATTCCCGAAATTGTTGCATTTCATTAGGATATTCAATAAAGTAAAATTGATACAGTTGAATAGAGAGAAAATTAGATTAGAATCGTAATGTTTTCTATATCTTGCATTTAATTTATATTACGGTAGATTTATTTTTAGGCACTGTCATCAAAAGGTTGCAAGTTGTCGAACTAGCAGTAAACTTTTAAGGAATTTAATTGGACAGTTAGATACTGTACTCCATTGTACATAGAACTTACAAGTTAGTCCTAATCTTTTAGTTAATAATTCTCTCGAAAATATCGACATGAACGAAAGAAGTAAAGTTTAACGATTTTATTATTTAAAGAAAAAATGTATTTTCTCTGAAAATTAAATAAAATTTGAGAAAATTTAATATACGAGCGTAAAATTATGTACTAACCTTCCGTCTGTAATATCAGTTACAGGCTTACATAACACTGCCAATATCTTTTAGATTATGCTTAGTTATAGGCTACATAAAGAAGCATTTACTATGCTTACATATTTTTGTAATTAGCGAAATATGTTGACATAAATAATAAGAAATTTATATTCTTTTAATAAAAGAAATGTATTAAAATACAATTTTTATATTTAATTGTTGCATCACGTTAAATTTGAATTAACGTAACGTTGTATTTAAGTGGANAAATATTCAATTCAAGTCACGAAAACAAAGTATTTTTTTTTTATTAAATTTTAATTATGACACTATAAACGAAGCTCAAAGTATAAATTTGTTTATATGTAGCGAGACCTACTTCTGTTTACCAGTCAAATTTAGAGTATATCTGACTTAAACTTTGTTAATGTCACGCCACGTGAGCTCGTGTAATTATATTAGACCGATATGTAGAAGTAGAGAAGTAGTTTTTACAACTGTAAATACGAATATAACATGATAATAGACTCGACATTAAAAGGAATCATTAATTCGACATTCGATACGGAAGCGTGATCGTGAAATTTTAAACTGATTTTATATAGGATACGCATAAATGCTTGACATTATGTCAGCGATCTTCTGAAGATTGGTCCTAATAAAAATTTTACATCCTTATTACACGATACATAATGATTTAGAAAGGATTTATTTGGTTGCTATTTAGAAAAGTTTTACGTTCACTAAAAAAGAATAGAATGCTATAATCCGGCATATTTTTTTTAATTAGCATTTAAATTTGATGTAATTTATTTTATTTTAACCAGAAAAATTCCCGAAATTGTTGCATTTCATTAGGATATTCAATAAAGTAAAATTGATACAGTTGAATAGAGAGAAAATTAGATTAGAATCGTAATGTTTTCTATATCTTGCATTTAATTTATATTACGGTAGATTTATTTTTAGGCACTGTCATCAAAAGGTTGCAAGTTGTCGAACTAGCAGTAAACTTTTAAGGAATTTAATTGGACAGTTAGATACTGTACTCCATTGTACATAGAACTTACAAGTTAGTCCTAATCTTTTAGTTAATAATTCTCTCGAAAATATCGACATGAACGAAAGAAGTAAAGTTTAACGATTTTATTATTTAAAGAAAAAATGTATTTTCTCTGAAAATTAAATAAAATTTGAGAAAATTTAATATACGAGCGTAAAATTATGTACTAACCTTCCGTCTGTAATATCAGTTACAGGCTTACATAACACTGCCAATATCTTTTAGATTATGCTTAGTTATAGGCTACATAAAGAAGCATTTACTATGCTTACATATTTTTGTAATTAGCGAAATATGTTGACATAAATAATAAGAAATTTATATTCTTTTAATAAAAGAAATGTATTAAAATACAATTTTTATATTTAATTGTTGCATCACGTTAAATTTGAATTAACGTAACGTTGTATTTAAGTGGAAGTTCTGAAGTAACTTGGTCTATTATAGGCCTACTTTAAAACACTTAAGAAAAATCTCAATAACCTCTTTTAAACCCGAAAAAAATGTTACAAACGGGTCTTCTCCTAAATTACCGACAGGAAAGGGGAGAAGGCAAATCTTCCAAATTCGAATTTATTATCTACTTTAGAAGCCGTATATCTTTATGTAAAGCTCCTAAATTACGTACTTTACTTTTTGGATTTACGAGCAAAAAAAAAAAAAAAATGTTTTGCTTGGTAATATTTTTGTAAGTTATAATCTGAGTTTACGAGTGCGAGAAAATTCATAATGACGTATTAATCACGCGATAAATGGTAGTGACACAATGGGCGTGAACTCCGGGTCTCGTTACTATTCGGTTGCCTTCGGTTTGGGTCCGACTCAAGGACGGGCGGTCGGAACGTCCTTCTCCACAATGCCATCGCTTGTTAAAGAGCTGGCACGTCATTCGCAATTGAAATGATCCTGAATTATTGCTCACGTTTCCTTTTATCTTTTTTTTTCTTTTCTTTTTTTATAAAAAGTCTCGCGGGAAATATGTCGATTATGTTTTTGTTGTTTTTTGGTCGAATAGTGTTGTATATCCATTAAGTTAATTATATTTTATATTCTTAACAGTGATTTTCTTTAAAATAACATCCGATTTCAACAAATTAAGTATCCTAAAATGTAAATTATTTCTATTAATCGCCGCTGTGGAACTTAATATGATAATTTATATCGGGCTGAAGTTATTTTTCATAATAATGATTATGAAAAATTAAATTTAATGTTACGTAATATAATTACGCTATAATTTTACAGGAAAGCAGTATCACAGTTTTTAAAATTCTCCACATTTCGAACTGTTAGGCAAGTTTTGCTTCTTTAACTTAACGAATCGAGCGATTTTAGCGATTTTTAAGAATAATTGTTAATAAAATTCATTAATTTATTGTAAATTTATTTACTGATTCGAAGACCATACAGTGTTAATGTGTTCTTAGGAGGAGGCACCTAATGACGCATTTTTACATGATTATTAGACATTTTGTAATATTATTTTAGTGGATAGAATTTATGATAAATCGTTTAAACTGTGGTTACACAAACTCTTTCAGAGCTTTATTGACCGAATATAAACATTCCTTCGATTTTACTTCTTTATCAAAGTAACTAATTACATTTTTCCACAATAAGTAGGTAATGATGATTTATAAATATGTTTACCTAATTTTATTTAAAGTCGTAGATATCATGCTATAAATCAATTAGGCCTACTTTCACTGTGACGATTTTTTTTCTTGATAAAGGCCTAGATTTTATTATATATTCATTAATACTTTTAAATAAAATTTAAAATAGATAAATAAAGGTAACTTATTAAATCTGCAGCTGCTTTAAATCTTGAATGTTTTTATTTTTACAAATACAATACGCCATCACATTCCTTTCTAGCGCCTTCGAGCGAAAAAAACAATAAAAAGTATTTTTTTTTTCATTCCACAAACAAAACAGCAGCTATAATTAAAATGAATAAATATTATTAACGAGATTAACGATGTCGTTAACTTCTTCGAAATTTAATTTGATATTAAATTAACATTTTATTTAATTTGTTTTTTTAATGCATCATTTTGTTCTAATTGTTAGATTATTTTTGCTTATTATAATTATTATAATAAGGAAATAATCGAATAATGAACCGAAAAATACTTAACCTTAATCTTCAAGTATTTAAGCAATCAATAATCGATCCATTCGGCTTACACAGTCAAATAGTCTTTAATACAGACGAGAAGATTTTGATGTCTTCTTTGCCATAAATTCATATTTTATAACTTTTTTGTGAAATTTTATTCTAATTGGGCGCAATTTTCAAACTACAGACCAATAAATTTTCATTGTCGTCCGCCTGTTCGTTTGTCGGACCATCCTTCATTAATCTCGAGAACGGAGTTAAATAGATGAACATCGTGACAATGTCACTATACATTTATTTATAAACATTTTATTTATCTGCTTGTTTCGTCGATAAGATTCTTAAAAATTATTTTTTCAAGTCGATTTGTTAATATTCAATTTTATCTGCTTTATTATTTTAATTTAAAATGATAAAAGCGTAGCTATTTTATGTATAGACGTGTAATATACCTGCATAGATTTTATTTCTTTCGTGATTAATTATATTATTATAAAAATCAATTGTAAAATTATAATTATATAAATTAAATTGAAATAAATTTTGCCAAATCTTAAAATTTATGCACGTTTAAGGTCACCGGAATTCAAATGAGCGCATTTAAATAGCGTGTTGAAAATATCAGTTTGACAATATTCGAGCGCGAGGACAAGGAAGCCTAGTGGGGTATTCGGGAGATGGAGATTCCTCTAGAGATATAGGAAAGCAATGTGACGTGTAATCCGTCGACGTATAGACAGACGTAATATAGGATGTTGGAAACGGATCGATCGAAAAGGAGGAGGAGAGTAATTTCGCCCGCGCTCTTACTCCGAGGCACCCCTTAAGCGACTCTGGCAGAAGAGAATATGACGGGAGCGAATTTAATTTATTCTCTTCCGGTTTTACTAATCTCTCGCCAGTCCCCATTGGACTTTTATCAATGTCCTTTCCATAAAAATATCGTATTTATTTCGTTATTTTTTTTAACGAGGTCGGTAAATTAAAGCGTAATTGCATACTGAGTATGTTATTTTCTTTAATGACTTTCCTTCTTCTCTTGCATTAGATATAATTATATAAGTATTTCTAAATAATAAAACTACAAAATTTCATTATGGTCACGTGGAAACTTTCAGTTATATATAAGCGTATATATATATATAGGCTATATAACTGAAAGTTTCCACGTGACCATAATGAAAGTTTGTAGTTTATATAAGTATTTCTAAAATAATAAACTTATATAAAGAATAGAAGAAGAATATAAAGAATAACTTATATAAAGAAATACTTATATATATACACCCTATATTTATTTTCAATTTTGATAACAGATATGACAAAATCAGAAATAGGCCTAGCTACTGTGTTTATGAATACATAATTCTGGTTTATTAGATTTTAAATTTAAATTATTTAATATCTAATAAGTGTTGAGAATTAAATAAAATTGACAGGAGCTGGATATGGACAGTATAATTTAATTTAAATTTAATAAAGATCAACGCCTCTGTTTTCTTTTTCTGAAAGTATCATACAAGTTACTCATAAATGAATTAGATATGTTGAGTGATATAACTAAACTAAAGTCCGTTCTCTGTGTTATCACAGCTTTCAGATTAAGAAAATTGCCCAGTTTAAATTTACTAATCTTTCTAAACTCAAAATATTCTAGTAATACACTATAAATGTAGAATTTCAGACCGAAGAATATTATTATATTTAAAAATATCGAAGTGGAACTACATCGAATCGAATTCTATAGATTTACAGGCCTATCGGTCTATACGACATTCTGCCTTAATGTAGGCTACTGCAGACAAGATTAAATATATTTGTATATTGTCGTATCTATATATTTTTTTATTTGACTATATATGTAAATTAATCAAAAATTTAATTAAAACCTCTTTAATTAGAGTCTTTGTGCAAAATAGCCTCGTTTAAAAATTTTAAAGCGGTTTTTTTTTATCTACGTTGTTTCATTTTTTAACAACCTTTCAAGAGTACAGAGCGTAGATGTAAGCCATTAAAATAAACTTAAAGTTCTCATAGCTTTTGCTTTTATAATTGTGTCTGTGCCAATTAAAATTCAATTTATAATTTTAATTCCTAGAATTATAACGTTACACGAATGGCTATACATCGTAAATTTACCCATTTATCATTGATTACGTAAGTTTATTTTCGTAAAATTTCGAAGTGGCCGGTGAATTATATGAATTTTTATTAGTTTTATATGAATTTCTTTCATTTGTGGATAATATGACTACAGTCAAATTTGCATTAATGAAACTAAAAGTTGATCATACAGTTTTGTTGCATAAAATATTGCTAAAATGATTTTTTTCTCTACATTAACGCACATCATCGTACGATGCATAAATAATAAATTATCGATAAATTGTTTTTTGAACGCTTTGCTAAATATTTTATAATTTCTTGCATATCAAAAGATTTTTATGGCCGAGAAAGATTTAAATTAGTCTATTCTTTGTTATGTAACTCAGTTCTTTTCTAGTGTATAAATGTCGATTTAGACACTATACATTCAATTTGACGAATGCGAAGAGATCGACTCTTTAATAAACTACAATAAATTTTATATTATAAAACATCTGAGACACTCTAAATTAGAGCAAAAAGTGATAAAAGTACATTGAGTAGATATGTCGACCATGTTTGTGGACAAGGATATCGATCCAGAGCTCGAGTTCGTCCTGTGTATTGTTGGAGTGTTCGCGTGGCATCAACCACAGAACACATGCAAATTGTGCATACGAACGACTCTGAATATTTGTTTCGTCCCTTTTTTTTTTTTTTTTTTCTTTTACTGCGATGAGCAATTTTAGTTTACGCACAAAAAATTTATTTGAATTTTTATTCTTTTAAAAAGATCTAATTAATTTTTAAAAATAAATTTGGTCGCCTTTAATCTGATTTATCATTCTCGTATCGACTTTATAAATATTAATATAAAATAAAAATTTGAAGTCTTTTTACCTTGAAATTTCCAGTATGTATTTTTTAAAATAATAAATTGAGTTAACGTTTAATCGATAATGATATTTATATGTTAATAATAGTCTATTTGGATAAATTATTCGTATAACGTGACATAACGGAGTTATCGATTCATTAATCACTGATTATTCTCGATTCATTTCTTCTTCATAAAACACGACAATCCTGTCACGTGTAAAATCCATAATTATAAATAAAATAATGCATTGACTGTTATAAAATTTGTTTTTAGAACATAATAAAATACAAGATTATTGCAAGGAGTAGAACTTATTTTAGTTTGCTTTAATGGAGGCGACAACCATAAATCTTAAGCGCGTGTGTGCACAAATTTAAATAATTGATGACGATCGATCGATCGATCGATCGAACCAATAGACATAAATGTCTTAGCTGTTCCTATTGCGAGATTCCAAGTCTGAGAATTCACAAAAGAGACAAAAATTTATCAATATTATATTGAATTGATCCGAAAAGTTGACGTCACGTTTTGGTATTTGTAAGCAGTCAATCGCACGCTTTGCGTAACAAATTTAAATATAAAGTGACTTTTTTATTATGTTATAATTTAAATATTATTACCTCTTCAAATTAATACAGAGTCTATTATATAAAATTAATACAGTAGTCTAATGCTGAATTTTCCAAAGTGTAATTTCACGATATCGCTTCGTGAGAAGTTTATAAATTAGAATACGAAATAACAAAGAAGCCTTGAATTTATAATCAAAATTAACTCAGTTTTTTAACTAATATTATTATTTAAATAAAATATTAAATAAGTTATAATATTGCGCAAAAATTATAAATTTGGTACAGTACGTGCTAGTAGTTAAATTGTCGCACGCGCGACAATTTCATCACTACTTGATCACTATTTTCGAGATAGGTTCGTAGACAAGTACTTCCTGGTTGGAAGTTTGTAAAATACTGGTACAGTGCACTACGTGCCTATGTAATAATTTCTTTAAAGTGATAATATATTGATCCTGAGAATTTTTTTTTTTTGCATTTTATGCATTTTAAACATTTCTTTCATAATTATCTTCGTAATTAAACTTCGTTAACGACTTTCATTATTGAAACATTACTCTATTTCATGATCTATAATAAAATAGGACGCTTTCGGGGATATAAATTTAACCATTCTCTGAAATACGAACCCATATAAACAAATTTCTAAAGGATAGCATATATTCTTTTAAAGTTAGTATACATCGTTATCCCCTTTTCTCTACTTTTTTCAGATCTCAACTAAGATATTTACGATTTATAATAATTCTAATTAATGTATCAATAATAAGGAAATACTAAGGAAAGACACTGACGTTATCTTTCGCTGTTGCTTGGAATGAGACCTGATAAAAAGCGGACATGTTTTCATACTGTGTAAAACGTCACACTACGTCATACGTTTTATGATCTGAAATTTCCTCGCAAAAATGTCGGAAATTTCAAATAAATTGTAGCAGTTTAAATATATAATTTTATAATATGTGTTATACTTATTATGTTCTATTTTGTAATGAATGCGGATCTATTTATTTCCTTTTTGAGCATGCTTATGTAGACTAATGAACATCGGCTCCATTCTTATTCTGGGAAAGCGATAGATCCAAGAAATTTAATTATATTTTCTTATACTCCGTTGTAATTAAAAACAATAGAAAGATTGTATTACGATCAAATCATTTTAAAGAAAAATTAGGATTTAAATAATTACTTCTGAAACGGATTAGCTTATGAAGCGTTGGTAAGTCGGTTTGTGTAAGATGTTTCGGTTTATTCCCCTGGGAGAATGAACTGTTGCAGCAGACATTTAATGAATGTAACCTTCTCTGTTCGTATTCGGAACAATACCCGAAACATGCAATAACAACACGCATTGTTCAGAGAAGTTGTCTCGATCGACGCGGGAGGTCATTCCATACAGAGAGAGATCGCTTGGGTACAGATTAAACCCCCGTATATGCTAAATATTCTTCGATATTTAAATAAAATAGAGTAATTCAATTAAAATAATTCATTTTCTCTAATGTTAACAATTAAGAATTTCAACCAAACAGTAAATACTTTTATTTAATAATTTTTATAAATGTTTTATGAAAAACCGTAAGCTTAGATTAATTAACGTAAATAAGTCCGTTTAATATACGCAAAAGATAGCAGACGTTCTATTACTTTTTAAAGATTTAAACTGAATTGTTAGAAGTTTCTGGTAAATAGCGAATATTCTACATCTAGAGAAAGGCTTTTTAGAGTTAATTAAAATGATTTTAATTAGTTAAAAGTCATCGTAAATCCAGTTCGAACGAAAGAACTCGCGTGCAAAGACATAGAAATATTTTATTAAGTTTATGATTAAAATAATTTCTTTCTTTCTAAATACTTTGTTTCTATAGTAAATTTATATTTTCGTGAGAATCTAAAGCTAAAAAATGATTGTTTATCGATTGTTTTAACCATTAAAATATCGTTGATTTAACGAAGCGCCTATTCATTCTGCATTTATTTATTTATTTTTAATTAGGCCTACGTCACTGAAAATAATACATAGTATTTTTAATTTTTCCCTCTTCTAAAACTGCTTCGATTTTAAAAATTACTGTATACAGTAAATAATACAGGTCTATACGATTTTATAAAATAAAGATGTACTGTACACTCTAGAAAATGTATTCTAGAAGTGCTTAAGAAATCAGTTTGATTAGCATGTCCTGTCGAAACGATCATGGATAAAAATAATCCTAAAATTTGGATAACATTTAACATCAACTTTGATTGCTTTCTTAATTAATTAGTTAATGCCATGCCATTTCTAAAATGTCCCTTTTCTTCCACCATTATCTTTTTATTTCCGTAAAACACCCCAAAAATTCTTGTTTATTTTATATTTATCAGCAGAAATTCGATTCTGTAATCGTTCCTGTCCACACGCGTAATTAATATCTTATTAATTTATTTTCATAAACAGCTAAATTATATGGAAATATAAATACACAAATTCTGCTAATTAATAGACTTTTAATCTTACTCACTAGCCACTTCATTCGAATCGTAAAATATGAAATATAGACATTTTCCATCTGAAACCCTCCATTGTGTTCACTTGCAGTCTCTAGTTTAAGATTTACGAACATCCTTCACAGCACTCAGCTGTTCTGACAACTGTACTGATACGAGAACTGCCATAACTTCGACATTTACTGTACGCCATTAAGAGCTACAAATAATACAGATAATAAAATTCCTCGATGATTAGGTCAAAGATATTCTGAAAATTTACACAATTAAAATCTGCAGAGCTTCGGATAAAATTTTTTAGGCCTGCAAGAAATTATGTGATGGCTCATTTATGAATTAATTTCGTAATTAAAGAGTGGTCGTTAATACAATATAAACCCTAAATTACCTTAAATATAAACCTTAAATAAACCGTAAACCCTTATAAAGCTTGAATATAAACCCTAATGTATAGATTTATAAATCTATCCTTGATAGTTTTTTTTTTCTAAATAACACGAGAAAGAATCTACGTAAAAAGTAAGAATAGCAAAATTATTGTAATTAATTGTTAATCAATAAAGAACTTGTAAATGTAAATTATACTGTATGAAATGAGTTTATCCAAAGATAAACATTAAAAAAATAATATCTTTAGATCAGTTAGAAACCGAACCCATATTCTTTAAATGATTTATTTAGTGTTTATCAGTTGATATAGATTGCCAAATTGAATTTATTTACATTAATAAAGCACAGAAAAAACTCCAAAAAACATGTTTTCTGATGTTTTCATCGATTGTTAGAGTAAATAATATCGTATTCGACAGGAAATGACGATAAGAAATAATTGAACACGATGGTTATCTGGATAATGCTAATCTAAAAGATGCGTATCTAATTTAAATAGAACAACCTGTAACAATGTCGTTACGCAGTCGAGAACGGTCGTCATTAGCATCGACATAAAACCGCAATTCACTCCGGTCACGTGTCCTCGTTTGTTATCACGTGTCTCTCGCCGTGGAATTCGGAGAGTTGGTGCTTTTTTTTCGCGCCATCTCATGGGGGAGAAGTACACCTATCTATAACAATGTAAACCGGAATAAGGGATGTGAATAGTGCGTATCGCTAACAAGAGAACCGCTGTTGAAACGGAGCAATTTGAGCATTATGCTTTAGTGAACAGTTCGTAACAGTTTAAAATTAGCACGTCCACCATTTTACTCTACTATATAAATATATTTTATCCCTAACTCGTTATATCATTCCTCGTGAATTTATAAGCTTTTTTCCAAGTATAAATAATATTATAAAGCATTTAAAATTAATCAACATACAGGCCTAAACGTTACTCCAGTATCTTAAACTCGTACGTAATGTTATAATCACGTGTTCAGCGATTTCCCTGACAATAAATATGAACAAAGCTCGATTTGTATTGCGTTATAACTTTTTTACAAATATTTTTAGGTTATTTGTTAATACATTTTCTCTAAACTGATATTATTTTCTAAAATAATTATAGTATTTATAATGGCGTTAGTACACTACTATACTACGACATAGTAATACTAATAGTACAGATTACAGTATTTAACAAATTATAAGCCTAAGCTTAAATTTTACTACAGTTCATTTCAATCTGTATCTGTTTAAAATTAGATGCATTTTAAATAAAAGTAAAATGATTTAATAATAAATACAATCATTTATTAAAATTAATATAAGTTATAATTGCATAAAATTCATACAAGTGTGAATAAAATAATAAAAAATAAGATCATTGAAGCGATAAAATAGGTAATTACAAACTAATTATGTTATTATTCAGTCTGACGAGATGTAGGAGCAAAATGTAGATGAGGTCTTTTCGGATTAACACTAAGGATAAGAAGTACTGTACAATACAAAAATAGGGAGTAACAAGAAAAGCACGTTTTAGGTCATCTTTCTTGCCACCAGTTCTTCTAACTCCTACTTTTGATTGTAGACTATAGTATCGAGTTTCGTACTTTTTAACAGAACACTCGATCATTTTCTTATAGTTTCATAACAGCACATTTACGCAATCACATAAGGCATTAATTGCTTAAATATGCATTTTGTTCATTTAAGTGTCATTCAAAACTGGTTTTCGTTCGAATTTCTGCCAAGGATACAGTATTGAAATGAGTATTTCTAAATTTTAATATACGATTTTTCTCATAATACCACTTTAAACCTATTTGATGCAAAAATCTACATTATAAACAGCTGGAAAGTGTTGGTGATAATGCGACGCGGAGACAACTGGCGCCAGAAATCGGAATGTTATTCCAACTCGGACGGAAGGTGAAGTGCAAACATTAATCACGTGACTCTGCATATATACCCTTCTTTCACTCGGAGATATCACTGTTCCCTTACTTTATATTATTTTTTGAAGCATTTATTGTAGAAGTTTATTATAGTTATATGAAACTAACTAAATAGAGACAAAATGTTCGAAAACACTAAAAATAGAACTATTATAAATTTCTGACAACAAAATATTACATAAAACTAAGGATGCGCATGAGTGGTTCGACAAACCGCTCATTTTATACCTGGATTTTATAGTCGTATTCTTCCAAGCATGGCCTACATTTCGATATCGAAAAGGTGTTATTACATATCGGGTTATGACGGGAACCATAAAAATAATACGAATTAACAATCGGGGGATTGAAAAGTTTCGTTATGTAAGAGTCGCCAGTCTAATCATTTAAAGTGTAACACAATTTTCGATAAAAATCTTCAAATTCTACGTCATTAAATTGTACTGTTGCATCATAAAAATGGCAGGCGGCTTCTTTCGTTTTGGCATAAATCCAAAAGTATTGTATGCACCGGAAAAAACACGCGAAATACACTCAAAATTTAATAAGCAGATGTCACATGCCATAAATTACGATATTTATGAAATCATTTTTTACCGAATTAAATTATAAATGAAAACAATTTTGCATTTTTTCCTCTTATAAACCGCTTATAAACCGAAAGCTTATTAATTATTCATAAAATAAAATCGGGGATGCATATAAGAATTATAGCTATTTGTTTTATTATATTGCAAAACTTAATAATTATATAAAATATAATAATAGTAAATTCAAAGTTATTATACTCGAAATAAATAAGTTTTTTTCTTCAAGAAAACACTGCGATAAATTATAAAATATAAGTTAACCTTCCTCACTTGATAAGGACGAATAATTTTGCTGCTAGAAAACTGTAGACGGAGAATTTGCATGCGTTTCGTTTTCGAAGAAGATCCAGCAGAATGTTAAGATTTAGCAGACGTTTATTCTTGTTCCAAGAAAAACATTCTTTTATTAAGCGAGGATGCCGAGTAACTTTGTAAGATAGGCCTCACCCAAATTTCTTGGCAACGGAATAAAATACCGAGTCTGTGTAAACCACGTGGATAACTGATTCTTAATGGGACGGAAATATATTTTACTTCTTTTCACGTGACGTTTCCATCTTGGTCGCTTAGCCAGTTATTGCAGTATATAGGCAAACGACGAAATTCAAATGTGGCAGCCAGTCAAGATTGATGAGCCCTTGAATGATAGATAACTCGCCACATATGGGCATGGATTTTCTGAATGGAGGTAGTAAATTCTGTCTTCCACGCAAAGAACAGCTTATTTATAAAACTTTTATAAAGGTTTACGATGTCGTAGAGAATAATCCATAGTAAGATTTGGTTTAGTTACTTGAAGCTTTTCTCATTAAATTGATCAAAAATTTTTCTAAAAGTTCTCCCACCTAATCATAGTATTGACTAATTCCTGCTTTCACTGTTAATTCCGACTTTATAGATCTACAGAAATATAAAAAATTGTTTTGTTTGCTAAAATAAAAAAAAATTATTTTTATTTTTACTTTACAATGTTCGATCAGAAAGACAATTTTCTGTTTTTTTTTTTTGTTTTTTTTAAATCCAACTTGTAAATAATAAATTTTTACCTTTGCTGTAAAAGAAGTTATACAAAATCAAATATTAATTTAAAATAAATATTTTAAACTAAAAACGTTTTAAATGGGCGATATATTGTTCATTTTAAGATAAAAGATAAATATATTAAAAATTTTTAAATCATATTTTAAAATTAAATTGTTAACTAGTTATGCTCCTTCGATAAGAATGTAATTTAACTTACTTAAAAATATTTAAAGTTATATATTTTAAAATTTCATTAGCTAACTATCGTGTTTGAATTAACGTTAATAAAATGTACATTTAAACCCTTCTTTTAATTACTCCTATTTGCTTTTATATCTAAATTAACTATAGCGATGTAACGTTTAGATATAGGCTATATAGACCTATATATTAAAATAGCGATATATATTAAAACTTTCACCAATTTCTTTAAACCAAGTTTGAATTTTAAAAACATTATTAAAATTAATAGTTTAAAATAAAAAATCTCTGAATTCGGTTCAAGTTTAACGCGAATATTTGGACTTTAAGATAGGCCTATCTCTCTATGAGATTACATAAGTAATCTAAATTAACATCTGAAAAAGCACGTAAAAAATCTTGTTTAATATGAACTGACTTACATAATATCTAAAATTTTTTTTAATTGCGAGCAAGGTTCAGCAGATTTTTCAATTTATACACTACAAATCTAATTGGCGTATTAAGGTCGTCATTCTATTTAGAACAACTAAATTTGCGAAATTAGTTGCAATGGATAAGGATTAACTCAGACTGTACTTAAAAATAGTAATCTATGCAGGATATATAAAATAATTTAAAATAATTTGTTTTTATGTATGTTTCCTCTACACTTCTAAACCATTTGATCGATCTAGACCAATTTTTTCGAAGTTACTCTACGAAAATATAGGCTACCATGAAACCTGATATCCTACCTATTCCCCTGATTTCATTTTTCTATTGTCTCTTTGACTCTTTGACCAATCCGTACCCTTCTTTAGCGTTACTGTCCAGTATCCTGCGAGACATAGAATCTTTCAAAATATCATCTAAACACCCCGATTTCATCCCTTGACATCTTGCGATAATTTAAGTTTAAAGTATTATTATGTAAGTAAATATTGCCTAATAACTAATGAACACACTGTTCATGAATCATAGGCTATTATTAGTGATGATTTCAAAGACTAGATGATCTTTTGAATTCGGAAGCTCCGCCGAAATAATTCTACTAATTTAACTTGAACTAAAAAATAACCAAACTCGTAATATATATATATATATATTTAATTTTAATGTTTGCCCTTATTACTTTTCACCCGGATAATGCCGTGCATATCAACTAGCATTCTATAAAAATTATTAAAAATAAATACTCTAAAAATCTTTAAAATATTTATTTTAACAATATTTTACATTGATTAACCGCTTAAAATCGCAGTAAAAACTTACGACGACATCGTTTGTTCAATTATTACCTTCATTATGTAAGTAAACAAATTTATGTGTTTAATTTATAGCCTATAATAAAACAAATGTAATTATATAAATTTTAAATTTATTTAAGAAGATAAATTAAACACAGGCCTATAAATTTGTATACCTAGACGTCTAGAAGTGAATTTGCATATCTAAAAGTACAGTATTTATAAAATGTCATGTTAATCGAAAAAAATGAAAAAAATAGAATTGCAGTATTTCGATCTAAAATTTGCGATTTTTCAGTAGATTATTCGTATTAGACTGATCTGTTAAGTATATAACTGCGCATATTGTAATAATTAGTAAGCCTATACAGTATTTAATTTAGTGATAAATATATCATAGATATGAAACAAAAAATTAATTCTAGACTTTGATCATAAATAAAAAAGGGTATTTAACTATTTAAATTTAAGTATTAGACTTCATATAGCTACTGATAATTTGATAAACAAGAGACACTTATCTTTCTTAATCAGTTTTAATACGACCTAATTTCAGAGATAAGTCGTGTCAACAGAGTGATTTATTTTTAACCTTTTGACATTTTAAATTTATATTTATTTCTTTATTACAGACTACTGAAACGGTTTTAATTTACGTTCATTAAAATTGATGCAAAGTCTTTGGTTTTTATCGAATTTATTGTATTATTATGGTTTTGCAAACGTATTAACCCACGGTATTCTTAAGTCTTCTCCAGTCATTCTTAAGTCTTCTCAATAGAAGAAGACTTACCAAAAACTGCAACAAGTAGTTCGTATTAAGCGGCGAAATATAAATTTTGCTTATGTATTATACTGTACAGTACATTAATCTTTACAAAATTATACATATGTAAAATTTCATTAATGTTTAAATAATTGTCCCATGTAATGCTTAATAACTAAAGTTAATACCGTAATACTGTGGTATTTTATAGTTTAATATATGATTATTAATCATATCAATGTGGAAGAAACGTTTAATAAGGATGACTCATTCTAGATAAGTTCGTGACTCTTAAAAATTTGTCATGTTGAGTAAAATCTAACAAAATTCCTGGTAAAACTTAAGTGATTCTTTCTAGATGCAAATAACAGTTATCTGTCGAACGGTCATAGTAAAGTACTTATAAAATCAACAGGTCATATGAAGGAAACCATTCTATTTCGAGAAAAAAGGTACACTGTTTCCATCGTTTATAATATCTAAATCAAGTATATTTCTAAAAAGAAGAATAGATCCGCAATGTTTCTCTCAATCTTTCTATAGTTCATTTTAATTTGAAGCAAATATAAACAGTTTACTTTAAATTAAGACTTTATTTCGTTAGCTATTGGAATGACGATATCTAGGTCAGGAGTATGGCAATTATTTTGACTGGCCAACCGTATCGCTGGATAGGGTGACGTTCACGGGTCATTCGTTACAAATCTCACTTGTATTAAAGAAAACGAAGAGAATAGACGTACATTACAAATGTTTTCTCTTGATATTTAGTCTATATTTAGCCTATATTTTCTATAGGTTAAATATCTACCATATTTGGCCTATAGAAAATAAACTTAGCGAATGATTCCATTAACCAAGTAATCATTAATCATAAATATAATATTAGGCCTTTACATACGTTCCGAAGATGAGAAAGATGATCTACAAATTTCATTCAAAATGCAATTTGGTTTACAGTTTACTGTTGTTGGTATATTCATCATTATACCCAAAGAATTTTTACTTTCTCGAGTGTTATTATTCATATTAAAGCATACGGAAATATGTTTGAAAATACAATAAATAGGCTATAATAATCCTGAATTTCTCCAGGTGATAAAAATTTAGAGTTTATGTTAAATGATATAAGGATCATCAATGATCAGGTGAATAAAACACGGAGATCGCGGATTCGCAACCCATCAACGAGCTGGTCACGTGGATTTTTCCGGGTTTCATGTGCCTAACACCAAAATTGTAGCCAATTTCCCACTGAATGTCTTCCCGGGAGGCATCTTCCCTTGAAAGATCGGTCATGTGTTGCAAATTGCCGTATCTCACCAAACAACATGACAAAAGTTACTCAGAATACTCAGACTGCGGGAAACCTAAAATGACGAGTGAATACCATACAGTTAAAGGTATCATCTTGTCACTACGAGGTACAAGAATTCGAGTCCTTGTTGAGGCTTCCAGAAGTTTCTTAGATGATTTAACTGGATATATCGGGCTTTATCTCTCACCATCCGGTCACTCCTTTTTTAATCTATCCAAACCTATAGTGAGCTTAAGTAAGGCTCAAAAGATAGAGTTAGAACAAAATTTGAGACCAAAAATTACTTTAACTGAAACGTTTATACCTTAAACTTTGATATAAACTATTCTGAGCTTCTTGAAGAAGGTTTTAGGTTGTTTTGAATTCTTTTATAGAATCGTTATTTATTACTGATAAACTCAAAAACTATCTTCTACGTAAAAATAGAGCTTTCATAATTTCTCCATAATCTCTTATGTATGCCTTTCTATAAAAACTTATTTCATAACCGAAAAAAAGATTTTTTCCGTCTGTATTTAACTCGCTGAGAATTATTTTGATAGTGTTTTGATCAGTAAACTGCCAGTTTTGTTAGAATTTGTTCTGTCTGTTCGATGCTATTTATTTAAATGATGAATGAGTGAAAACCCATTCGTCATTAAGAATGCTATTAAGAAATATTATCAAAATTAATTTAAATAAAATATTTAAAAAATTATTAATTGCGGTTTTATAATTGTTCAAGTTTTAAAAATGTGTCAGTATTACAGCTATTAAAATTTTCATTGGAATGTGTTATTAATTAATGACTCGATGTTAGAAAAGCGAATGGGATATGTGAAAAAATTTCATTATACAGTAATTATATAAATTATCACAAATACATTAATTAATTTGGTGTGTTGAATTTTCAGAGGAAGCTTTTAAAATCTTAAAACTCTTCGTGAAGTAATAGAGCGGTTTATCTGTATGTAAACAAATAATGCCCTAAGCGTAAATGCTAGCGCATAAACCTTGTGTTCGCTCACGATAAGAAGGGTAAGTGTTGCCCAGTATTGTCGAGTGTGCCATATCCCGATCCAAAGAGGATTATAAATTTTTCTGTACGGTTTTAAAATCTTTCTTGAACGGACGTATAACATATCCTCAAGATTTATATATGTTTATTTATTTAAATTTTATTTTTTCAGCTGCTCTTCGTGTAAATTTAAATATCTTAAGATTCTTTGATATGGTGTTACATAAAAATAACTAAAATCACAATGAAATAACATAAATATGTAAATATTTCAGTAAGGAACTTCCAATAACGCTCACGATATACAAATTTATTTCGAATTGACTTGACTTAATTCGAATAAACAAATTTCTGTACCCAGTTACCTTACTCTTGAAAACATATCCACTAGTCTCTTCATAAAAATAAGTATAGGCCTAATTCTGCTCCTCGGTGATGAAAGAAACGGAGAGCTAATGGATAATTACTTTATAATTCTCAATGTTTTCAAGTTACATTTAGAGGATTGACTCTGCTTCCGTCGTCGGAAAAGAAAATAATGTAAAAAAAAAAAAAAATGGATTTTTCTCTTGTAATCATTTATCGCTTTTTACAATCCTCGGGTTTAGAAAATTTAAGAACTTGTCTGTTGGAGTAGGAGGTAGGTACTTTAAAGTACTTTGTCAAATAAACCAGAGAGTCTCTTCTCTACTAAAAATAATTTTTACACTGTTTTTTTCGAATACTTCAATAAGTTCACTCAGAATTCTTCGGACTTCCTTTGTTTTTTTCTTTCCTTTGTTTTTCTTTCTTTACTCATAGCACGTTTATTTTTTGTGAGTTCGTTCTAATTTATTTTCATTAAAACTTAACAAAGGTTTCTATTAAACATAAATCTTCGTTAAATCCAAAATTTTTGCTGATACTGTACTGTACATTACGGACAAAATAGCAGAAAACAGAAAATACCAATCAAACTAATCTATTCACATTAGTTAGGTTTACTGTAATGCTAAATAGTCCTAATAAATTTCAAATTCGCCACTCTTGTAGTCAGCTTCTTTTTAATTGAAGCAAATTAAATGATAATTGATTTCAATCATTAGGCAATACTTGGAACAAAAAAAAAGAAATAAATAAATTGGTTTCCAAAGAAAAATGAAGATTCAGTGATTTGTCACCATTGAAAAACCTTGCCCCTTTGGTTAACTTATTCTACTTTATAGCTCCCATTCTTTGATATTATCTCTCATTTTCTAGGTATTCTTGCTTATTTTATTCTACGAAGTCCTCTGCATACACGTCATAGAATGAGATTTGTTAATTAGTTACTAAGACTGTGGAAAAAACGGAAGTCGAAAAGTACAGTACTATTAGCTGGCTAAATAAACGATTAAAGAAAGCAGAATTTAAACGGATTATTCAATTACGAATACTACATTATTTACTAAAGTAATTTTTCTCATTCTTTAACACTAACAGCCTTAATTAACAGAAAATCGGAAACATCATCGACTTAAACTCTGTTTAACATAGCTTATGAGACTTCAAGTGTTTCCGATTCAGTATATAGATATTACCACATCATAATTTATTTTATTGTTTTAACTACAGCGAGACAATCTTGCCATATCAATAAAATACAACAATCGATGTAATCAGTAAATACAATTTTGAACCAGCTAACAGTAATTTTTTTCAATTATTTAACTTTTAATTAATTTAATTCTATCGAATAAGAAGTGTTCTTTAACTACAATTTTTCCTTTCGTTATAACCACTAAATTTATAGTAAAAGCTTTTAATGAAAATCAAAGATAGGCTTACATCTAAAATATATAGCCTAAGACTTAGGCCTAGAATTATAAAAAAAACCTTTGACATAAGATATAAGAGGGTTACTACATTGTTTAAGATATAAGAAGGCTACTACATACTACGTATTTAGGCCTGTTTCTCTTTGTTTTAACGGGTTGAAATTTTATATGGACGCGTATCTACATTTGACACATACAAAGAGAATCGGTGAATTTTTATTCGAATATTTGATAAATGGCTCTTCGCCTCCGTTCTCCACAGGAGACTAAAGTAATAAATTGATAACAAAATAAGTAATTTAGAGCTGTATTTACATATGAGAGACAGGAGATTTTCAAATTTTAATAGAAATTGGACACGGCCACCGATCACCCGACGCGAATATTCCTTTCCAATGAATAACAAGTGTATTCTGTCGGTGAATGGACTCCTGCTGCATTCCATGTGAATCTCGCAGATGGAAGAATATGATCGATAAGAAGCGAACGTTTCCCAGCGGATACTCTCAGGTGTGCCAAAGAACCTCACTGAACAGTTAGTAGCTTTTTAAACCAATATGTACACTTTTCGTCCCACAAATATCACTTCCATCTCCGTCGTAAAATATTTTCCATTAATTTGACAATTGCTTTAAATAACCCATTTTTATATAGCTTAAATTTTAACGCATTCGATTAAAAATAAAATTGCAACCGATGACGTTTTTGTGTCTGACGTATATAGCTGGAAGCGATTTAGAACACAATTCCATTTTGCTTCCGTTTTGTTTCCCTCTATTCAAAGCCTTAATTTATAACTTTCAATTTCTAATTTTAAATTTAGTTTAATAATTTCTAAAACACGAAAAATATTTATCTTAGAACTGAATCGTAGGAAAACTTTAACCCAATTGAATTTTAACAAAACTCTTCAGCGTAAAATGGAAAGATGGGAATGGACTAACTGAAATAGGTTATAGCCTACACATCGAAGGGTAAGCAAGGTTAAATAATTATCATTTTATGAGTTTCGATCGGACGCATTTATTGTCGTTACACTAGGTTAATCCCTTTTATAGGTAGATAAATAATTATTAAATTATTAACGAAACGAGCCGAAACAACTGTAAATGGACGGAAGAAAATTGTATCCTCTAACATTAATATTTAGAAAAAATTATACTCTGATACGACAAAAGTTTTGCAATGTTAACGAATAAATCTCAGCTATAAAATAGGCTTAAATTAATTAAATAAATTGCAATATATTAATCTATACAAATATATTTAAGTTTCACTTTTTATAAATGTACTGTAGTGTACAGCACATAGCTTACTTCCATCTCGGTTATATTTTGATAAGTATCTAAATTACAATTCGTAATCGTAATCTTGTTAAAAACGATTCGATTGTAACTTCAGAGTATATTCTTACTTCTAATTGACAAAAAGTTTTGTTTAATTAAAAAATTAAAAGCTAAGAAAGCAATTCATCACTTTATTTATCAAATAAGGCTTGCTGTACGAACAATTATTGTGAACATAATGGTGAAACTCGAGCAAAATAGTAACAAAATTAGAAATTTAGGTCAAATTTGTAGTGTTCTCTTCGAAATTTTTAATAAAAAAATTGCTAAAAGAAAGTATTCGATAATAGTCTAAAATTGGAGGTAAAATTAACTTTAAAATAGACGAATAATTTATTTAAATTTACCTCAAATATACAAATAACAAAATAATAATTGGAATTTATTTTTCTAAACAAAAAGGGTACGGGAAAAACACGGGTGCAACCCACATGTTTATTCACATGTTTATTCTGTAAACGTATTCTTACGTCATTTTTCGACAATCATCTAAGTAGAAGTAGGTTATTAGTTAATCTAATTGGCTAACTCGAAGTGTTATTTGTTTGAATTTTATTTTCTAGATTAAAACTTAAATTCGACATTAAACAATTAGACTTATATTTATAGTAGGACTATGCATAAATACTTAAAATACTCATCAATAGAGACAGATAAATAATTAACTTGTTTTTTTTTGTGATGTAAAAATACATATAACTTAATGGTAACTAAGCACTTAATTGATATAAAAGTATTTCATTAATTAAAAATTATTGTCATTCTCTATTGTTAAAGTTTTAAACATATTGCTTAGTTATATTTTATTGGAATGTAAAAAAATCATCCGGCAATTAAACCTATTTAACTTTTTAAAATGTCAAATGAACATAAGGTGGAGTAAGAAAAACTTGTGAATGTCCCAGCAAAATATGTTGGAGTGGGCAACGTCGAATCGAACGAATGCGGCGAATATATCAAACTGCTAATTGTCTTGTGCAGCCCCGACGTAGTGGAGGGGAGATGAAACCACTCCCATAGCCGAAATCACTGCGCATGTGCAGCTGGCCCTTTGTCACACGCGATGTCGCGTGAGGGAAGTGCAACTGGCTTCTAGGAAACCTGCAAAGACAGAGAAGATCACTCGTTCGAATAAACAGTCTAGCACTCGTAACTAAAGCTTTCGATTATTACTCAAATCATCGCGGATTATAAATAAATCTCAAAAACTTTTCACAGAATTAAGTAGGCCTACGTGACGTTGGCTATGATGCAGTAACACCAACCAGAAAAATAAAATATTCAGTTTTAAATCATATTTAATTTAAGCAAATAAAAATAGTTTATAATTATGTTGCTGGGTTACAAATTTTAAAAATAAATTCTTTTATAATTAAATAATAGAATGCAAAACTTGATACGCTGTTTTAAATATGATACGTATTATATTTTCAAAAATAAATTTTAAAAAAGTCGAATAATTTCTTATTCATTATAGAAAATAAATTAATCTGATACGCGCTTATATATTACATTTGAGATAATATCTGACCTTAGCCTGTGTTTATATTACTTAAAATAAAATAAGAAAAAATCAAGTAAATATTTTTTTATAAATTTGCAAAGCTCATCACAAATAAAGGAAGTGGACATAGTATGCATTTTTCAAATGTTATCTCGCGATACGACTTTTTGACTTTTGTTTTAAAGGAGATTTCGTAAACAAATTCGTAGATTTAAGCAATCGATACGGTGTTTAGATGATATTTGACAATGGCAAGGAGCGTTGATATCGGTAAGCGCCTAGCGCACGTTTCTAGTATAACGTGATCCAAGGCCATGAGTGGCGTCGTTTGCCCACCGCCTAACACATAAACCTACGAAAGCCACATAAATTCGACCATTTTATTAGACCGGTACCTTATTTTACAAGAGGTGATTAGCCGCCGAATCGATGATGAATCCAATTCGTATGCTAAATTCCCCATTGACGATTATTATTAAATCGATTGTTAATTGTATTCGTACCCTTCCGCAGAAAGTAAAATCGTAAAAGAAAAAAAATTAAGATTAATAGATGCTCCTTTCTTCGAACCTGTCGAAGATCATCTTTAATATACGGTTATTTGAATGCGATTAATGTCCGGTTTTGATGGAATAATCATGTAATAACCTATAATAAACTGCCTTTAGATCAATAATTTGAATTGTTGGTTATCTAGAGTAGAAAAATTTCTCAATAAACAATCTAATTACAAAGTTTTAAAGCAAATTAATTTAGAAAGAATAATTTTAGTGTTTTAGTTTTTAACAGTAAGAAAACATTACATAGAACTATACAAATCTCAAGTTTTTAATGAAAACCACGGAAAGAGCATTAAGGATTTGTATCAATATTTTATAAACAAGTTGCTATTTTATTAAAATATTTTCGCATTTACACGAAAATACAGATCTATTTTGAATAACAGTTATAATTAAAAAATAGTACCTCTCCCGAAGTATCATCTTGCCCCTCTCTCCTTTAATTTATTTTAATTTAAAGGACAAACTTCTCGTACTATTTTTAACTCGTATGATTTGGCTGCATACCTGTACGGTACGTGGATAGTCAAATTACTTTCAATATTTGACTCAAAAGCATTACTCAGTCCACGATTTATCGTAATCACTATTTTGAAATCTAAAATTCCGAGATTAGTTTTACGTGAAATTTAAATTGATATTTAGCCTAAAGAGAATTTTCGTGTTCTCATTCGATTTGAAAATATTTCTAATCAAAATCATTGCTACAATTTTATAAATATTGTACTAACATTTATAAATCAACACTACTTTTAATAGTCTTGAACGTATAAATTTTGGAATTTGCTCTTTAAAATGCTAAAATTCCAAATTGGTTTTAAATTTTCTGTAATTTATATTCTATTTTACTTTAAAAATTTCTTTAAAATTTATATTTAAAAATTGAAAAATAAAACTTTAGAAATTGTCTTAGAAAAATTTTAAGAACGTTTGCCATAAAACACTATTCTAATATTAATATAAAAAACTAATACGAATACGATAAGTATAGGCCTATAAATTTTTGTTTATCTTACAATATTTTATATCTATTTGAAGCGAGAAAATAGTTATTTTATTTGGTCTAAGATTCATTTATAATACCGAAAAACATGTTCAACAAGTTTTACTAATTGGATTATCATTTTCTTTCTGTATTATTTAAGTTCTAAGAGTAAATATGTTATTGTCTTCAAATATCTTTTAACGTTACGAAAATATAAAGTTATGAAGACAATAATAAACTGCAAAATTCAATATTTTCATGATGTTTTTGAGAAGAGAATAGATTTCAATCCAAAAATATAAAGGCACAAGTCGGAAACTTTTTCATTATAGGCCTACACAGCATAAGTGAGGTGCTTGTATGTAGCTTAAGTTAAGCAATTCCTTAATTTCTTTATCGAATTACGTTATTTGTTAGTATAGATCTACGCCGCGGATGAGCTATTTTACATGGGTCAGTTTCTATACAATCAGATTTCTCGCATCAAAAACTTGAAATCAAGAAAATGTAAAAAGAATATTCTGTTTACACGATTTTAAAATACTTTGGAGATTGAATAAATGAATATTATTACTTGACGAATTTGTCTACACCATACAATAGACACTTGCAGGTGGCAATATTGGCTTTCCTCCAGATTCTGTAGTTTAAATAAGGCGCAAAGAAAGTAGTGAGTTATGAGAAACGGCTTACAATACTGCTTGGATTGATACACTGTGATATCGATGTTCCATTTCTTTGGGATTTAGAAATTGTTCAATATTCAACCAAATACTGAGTTCTCAAAGTAATTATTTATTTATTAATATCATCTATGTCGCTTGAGAATGCTTGTGCCAATTCTGTGAGTTACTCCATACGTTTAGTTCTCTCCTTGTAATAATACCTGAAAGCCGTTTCAGAGGTTAGATCTTAACTAACACTCAGTTATAAGCTTTTTCACGTTCTCCTTCGTCTAAATTTGTCATTTTGTCACGTGACAAAATGCTTTATCTCGATTGGTTAGATTTTCAAGATCTTGAATCTAGTAAAAAATACTCACTCTAGAATTTTTAAATTCAAGAACTTTAAAAGAATAAATTGTCTGGTCTACTTTAATAAAGTTGCTTGAATACAAGTTTTACATTTGATCGTAAAGACGTGTCTTAAACTACCTTAAAATCCAAAACATGTGTTTCTTTAATATATAAATGGCTTGCTGTATGGTATATTACAAATGTAAATCCGTCTCTGTAATCCAAAAAAACACACTTTGGTAGACGTATCTCAACACCAATTTCTGATTAGCAAATTATTTTTTATTTTCCATTGAACTACAAATATATTTCGGGTTGGTATAATGTACTGTACATTTGTAATTACATTTGTAATGTGTTTCTTTCTTTAATTTACAAGCTAATTCTTAAATACGTTGATCAGAATAAAAGATCGTTCGACTGTTTTGAGCAATAAAAACTTAGTTTAAAAATTCTGAGTGGGGATTTCCTACTTTCTCCAAAATCTGTCATCAATTTTTACAAACTGGTTTCAGAATCCAAAAAAAAAAAGATCCTTTAGAACCCGTCCTGTATTTAACAACTTCGTCGAGGATCTAGCGAGGATGGCCCACAAACGGCCGAATGATAAACCACTTTTTTTCCATTTTTGGCTCTTTTGGCTCTGAGGGTATTATGCGGGTCTTTTTCCATGCCCATTATGAATTAGGTCTGGTCCACAAAGGAACGCCGGGTGGTGAGGTACTGGATGACGTATTCGGGATAAATCGCATATTAAAAATTCCTGAAGTTTTCCCAGACTCGATCCCGTGCTGTAGGCTGACGCCTTATAAAACCACTGAACCCGGAACCAACTATTAGGACTAATTGTCCCGGGTTCTCACCTGACTATCTGGATGGGTGCGTGTTTTTCGTTTTTCTGGTTTTCTTCATATGTCTAACACCCAAATAAGGACTAGTTTTCCATAGAAAGTCCTTCCGAGAGACTTCCCAAGTAGATCGTCCTTGTTTTAAGTTCCTTTATTCCATTAATCTAATCCGGAGATTTACTTTAGGATTTATTTTAGCTATTGTAGGAAACGAATTGTAAAACATACAGATATTGAAGGGTTGATACGCATGCCTAAAATGATAAAATTTGTTAAATATTCAACTTATCCTGACAACTCTAAGCATATGATGAAAAATGTACTGTACCGTTAATACTAAGCATAGTTTTAGTCTAATTATCTAACTTATAATCAATTAAAAATGATGATTAAATTAAGATAAATTAGAATAATGGTAACCACTATTAAATAGATTATAATTGTAGCAATTATTTAGATTATAATTATTCTATCTCAGGCATTAATAATTTATTGTAAGCACCAATGATACAGATTGGTAGATTGAATATTTTAGTTGTCCATTGGTTTAAAATTTAGTTGTCCATTGGTTTAAAATTTAGTCATTTTTAAAATGAATTTGGTAGATCGATAAGATAGAGGAAGATTTTCCTCAAGAATTATATTTTAAAATTTATTATTGTAAAGTTTTCGAGTAATTCTTTAACGTTTATCGTATGGGATGGGAGAAATTCCTTTCGAGATATCTTTTTCTACTTCCAGCTCTTCGAGATCTAATTCATTAACAATGAAAGTTCACGGAATAAATAATCAAATTTGAGAAGAGAAATATATAAATTTATATAATAATTTTAAAACTTTAGTACAAATATTAACGAAATTATAATATAAAATTATAATAAAAAAAGGTTTCAAACGAAAGTTTAAATCACGCGAATCATTAATTATCCTAGGATAATTATTAATTATACAAATGTATAAATAATAACAATTTTCGAAAATAAGAAAACTTAAATCAAATAAATTACACAGGATTACTCGCATTAAGTGGTAGCCACTACTTGACAAAACGAACTATCTAAGATACAGAAAGTGTTATTCTGGAATAGAGCGGAGATCAAATTCCCAAATGGGATTGGAGTAAATGAGAAAAAGAACAAATATTTTGGCTACAAGAATTTTTTATCTCTGCTAGTCTTTGATTGAATCCACCATTTCGATAGTTTTTATTTCTCTCTTCTGTTTATAGTTTAATTTATTTTTCATATTTAAGACAAAATCAACAGAATGGAGATTTCAGTAATTTAAGGTATCACCCTTTCTGTAATCAAAATAGCTTTAATAGTCTCTTATCTCTTAGAGTGTATTATATTTCTTTTCTTTCATGTTTCGTTTTTCTATGAGTTTGCAACTGTTCTTAATGTTTTTTTTTAACATGATAGAAATTTTGCTTTCTCTTTCTAATATCCTACATTTCAACTTACAAAACTTTGTTGAATTAAAAAATAAAAACTGATATCAATTTTTGAATAGAAAAAATTGATATTAGTTTTTATTTTTTAATTCTAGTCCAAAGTATTGTTATTTACTTTTATAAAATGATTAGAAACTTAAAATATTTATAAAACTTAAAATATTAAGTTATATACATATTAAACAATACTGTATTAACAAATAATAATTGTTTTACTATCGTATAACTGTCTGTCTGCTCGTTCTTACATTTGGATTGATAAATCGAAAAAATAATTGTTTATCCTTAGAAATTTCAAACTAATTTGTAATGTTTAGACAAAATTAAAACTTCTTATTCAATACGTGTTTACTTAACATATTCACATTTGTTTTCTTCTTAAAAAAGCCTAATTTTTAATTTAATCTGAGAGAAAATCTATAAAATTGATAAAACATTATATAAATTTATAATAATTAAATATAACTTTTAAGTCCGTATGTGCAGGCTACTTTTATTTTCTTTTAATTTTCTATGATAAAATTAAAAGAATTATAATAAAATTATGATAAAAAATATTAAATGATATAACCAAAATTATACTACAGTAATCATCTAAATAATATATTAACTGAACACATGCTTTTGTATGTTCAATCAAACAATAAAAAAGTAAATCTTATATTTAACGCTGAAATAGAGCTTCCGAAAAGTAATTTCTTTATCTCACTTTCAATTGTCATCGTCGGTTGATTATTTGATTTTTGTTACAATAAATAAGTTATTAGTTAATAAAAGTCTTTAAGTCTAAAACTTTTGTCTCTGTTATATACTTTAATGTATGATATTATTTGTATCGTATATTATCATGAGACATGACATAATATGATCATGAACATGTAAATGATCATATATCACACCATCATTGTGTAACATCGTGTATTTAGGCTAAGTGTTATTAAGTGAAGTAATATTATCATCTCTTCGCTCTTCCATGTCTAAAAATTTTCAATCGAATAAGGTAGGTTGTTCTAATAATACCCAGATGTCTTATAACACGTTACACTGCTGCTAGCTAGCATATGATACAGTAATAACTTATCTTCACTCGTCACAGTAGGATTGCTGTGTGAAAGTTTCATTGTTATTCGAGGAACAGGTAATTGTCAACATGAAAGTAAGTCTTGGCAAGCTGTTATAAAAATATCGTATTATCCTGCCTGAAAAATTATTTCTAGTATATTTAAGAGGGCCATAAAATATCAGAGCTGTATACGACACTAAGGGAAAGAGTAGTCATATATATTTGAAGGAAAAGAGTCATGCCATATTCGTCAGAGCTAAGATATATTAATCTTATTTACGGTCGTACCGGTGTTCCTAATAAGGTTCACTGCAATGATGGTGGACTTTATTAGGAACAGTATAAAATTTGAAAACTTTGTCTTAGAAAATTTATTCTTCCAAGATTAACTATGCCTGCTGCCGTAAGAAACAGAACTAGACTTCTAAGGACTTCTCTGATTGTCTTTTTCATAGCATCTAGGGTCTTGATCCTGGATGCTATGAAAAAGGCAAAGTCAGAAAAACGTAACTAGCAGGTTTAGCATTCCATAGAACTTTAAGGAACAATTTAAAAAGAGGAATGACGGATATGAGAATGGTAAAAAGGAAATTGCTGTCAGAAGCACGGAATAGGAGTTGGTAGCCTACCACGAATTCTGTATTTTTCACAAATTGGAGTTCTTATCCCCAAAAGACGGACATTACGTTTTCGAAATCAACAATATATTGATACAAACTCCTTTTAATGAAAATTAAGAACAGGTTCATGATGAGTGCGTTTGTTATCAGCCTGAGGATATGGATGTATTTATTTGCCGAAAATGCCAAGAAAATTAATAAGCAGTTAAATTTTAATAGCGGGATTTATTTGAAATAGTGCTCCTAAACAGGCCCAATATAAAGATACTTTTATTAGTTTATTTTCCGAGTAATAACACTAATCACTGCTAAGTATATATTATGTTTTGTTTACACATGGTTCAATAAATATCTATTTCAATCATTGTTATTACGCTACCTTATTTTCCCTTACACCTTTACGCTTGTTTGGGAAACGTACAGCACAGTATCTTATTATAAACATTATCCGATAGTTACGGATCAGTAAACGATTGAAATTCAATTACCCTCTCTGTTAAAAGGATTATCGGATTTACGCATTCTATCTTTCACAATATTTTTGGACCAATAAATGCATATAAAAGTACTAAATATAAACGTTTACATAAGTAATGTATGTAGCATTCATTAATCACAACTACAATAATTATTTGATCAAGGAAGAAAGTCGTGATGAATAACCGCTTGAAGATTAAACTACTTTTTGTTAATTAATTCATTTATTTATCTAGCTTTATGTAAGCTAAATCTACGACTGGTCGATGTTATTTATGGAAATGTAATCAAAAGGTTGAATCGACATTCATTTATAATACCGAAATTCGAACAATCTGAACAAAGAAATAATTCCTTATTTCCATTCAAGCACAACTTCCAGATCATCTTCAAGTCTTCGGAATTAATATCAGCGACTTAATTATAAAATATTCTAAAGACAATAAATATATTCTTACTCTATAACACTACCATAATAATATATTTAAATGTAAACACACCACATTAATAATTAAATCCAATTATTTTATCTAATTTTAACATATCGTTAAATCCCTACTCTAATAAACTTTTTCGGCTTAAAGATTTGGAAGCTTTGGTTAAATATTCGAGTAATTTTGAAACTTTTTTCGTAATTACTTAAGGACTTCCTTAGTTATAAATTATAAGTTAATTATTAAATATTCACTTTTTTATTTATATTTTCCCTTTACGTTAAATAGAACTGTATAAAAATTACAGTAAAAATTATTTCCTCTTCGGCATCACAATTTGGAATTTTAAATAGTATTTATATTATTAACGAGGAAAAAATGGAAATTCAATTTCTTTTTTATTTCTGAATGTATTATCGAATTCGGTTAATAACTTTCCTCGTGGCCTATTAATAAATCCGCATTACTATTAGCACAATAAACATGAATAGCAGTTTATTAATTCGCGAGGTTAATTTTAAAATATTGGTTGAAATTTTAATATTAATGATAACGCATTATTAACCACAAGAATACAATTTGCATTTTTTTTTTCTTTTTTCTTTTGTTACGCTGACACGCTTTTACATCCCATAATTTTCGTAGATATCGTATCACTGGCAATAACGACCGAAAATCAAAGATATTTGTCATCTTACCCCCGGATCGGGATGGATCCGGGATAAAATGACAAATTGATTTACGTCTCCCCCAGGAATTTCCTGTTGATAAAACTCACGTACGAATCCAGGTTGAAATCTGTGGGATTCTCTTCCTTATTCCTCGCATAATATTAAACGAGAATTAAGTAAAAACATGCTAATTACGTGAAGTGGATCGAAGCGATTGAAATGTTTTTCTTTTTTATATCAATCCGTATCTTAAAAATGCGAGAAGATTATGTAAAACGTAAGAACGTAATAAATATGAATAGCGTATGTTATAATTATAAGCCTGTATAAATTAGCCAGAAGCAACCGAGTGATTTTCAAATCATTGTCTGAGGTAGACGTTGATATCCATCTTGTTACCCACACGATCTTATCAAACTGACTTGATAAAATGATCGCTGTCGTCACGAAAGCCATCAAAAACATGCGGGACTGTTGCCTCTTTTACTATGTTATATAATTTTTGATTCACGTCATAAAAATATAACCTAAATTGAAGATTGTTTTACATTTTATAATTTTTGTTTTATAGTTTTGAATGGTTCGAAACAATTTAAATATGCCTATATTGATGTAGTTTTAAAGAATCAATTCCCAAGTTGCTGAACTTCCTAGATCCTTTGCTAGTCGCTCGTATCATTGGCAAATTAATTGGTATATCTGATGTCCAGTCTATCATAAAAAGATCTTTAACACAAATAAGAGTCTCTTTAATACAAAGAGTTGATATCAAAATTAATGTAAGAAAATATCGACTCGTAACCAGTTTAAAACAGGATTATTTTCGATTAAATCAGTTTATAAAATGATTCAGCATAACACTAAAGAATAAATAATAGTTGACGTGTAATAAAGAGCAAAAAATAGCTGACACGCTTCGTTGTAAACACAAAAAGTCAGGGGTCGATTTGCTATATGTGGGACTAATTATATGAAAAATCACTCGTTTTTAGCGGTTATCGTGGCCTTTATGTGTGATAGAGTTGCCACCTCTCCGGGTTTGACCAGGAGTCTCCCGATTTTTAAAGTTTGGCTTCCAGCTTCAGGTTTAAAATTGAGTTATTTGCATTTTCGATTAATTTTTAAACTGTTTTGTCTGAAACCTTATTTTAGAAATACAAGTTAATATGATTTAAATGAAATGTTTATAACAATTATTTAGTTATTAAACCGTGAAATCTCCGAGATGCAGCGTACAGTACAACATAGAGTTATATGCAATATCGGCAGAGCGTAGCTTTAGTTGTGTAACAGATTATCGGTTAAATTCAATCTATAGAACTATTTATCAAACTCAGTTTTGATACGTATTGCCGAATAACAATCAATAAAATTGAGAAAGTTAAGTGTCTTAAATTTCTTTTCTTATGAGAAAAGGACATAAAGATTAAGACACTACTAATATTAAGCCTATATAGTTAACTATTATTATTTAGTTCTTATTTATCGTAAAAGCACGCAGTTTTAAACATAGGCCTATATATTTAATTATTAGTTTGATTAAAATATTTTTCTACTAGTCTATTAATTTTAATTTTATATTAACTCGATAAAATAGTATTTACAGAATATTGGTGCAGTTACTTTATTTTTGCAATAGTTTTAGCATTTTCTCAAAATAAATACGAAAATCTTTAAATATAATTCAAGGAACAAAAAAATAAGAGAGAATATTTCGATATATTTACTCTTGAATATACCTTTGGCATTATAAAATATTCTGAACACCATGATTCTATTGTTCTACTTACATTTTTATGAAATTTTTAGTTTTATATTTTCAATTTCTTTTATTCAGAATTATTTCACGAAAAAGTAAAGAAT
>NW_019385776.1:0-8694 GCF_000671375.1 Centruroides sculpturatus
TTGGTCATAAATATATTTTGAAAGGTCACTGCGTTTTAGTTCTGTTGGCACAGAGTATACAGCGATATGAGGGTTTTGTTTCTTGAGTCTTTTTGTCAGAAGCTCAAGTAGGTTGTCCGCTATACACTTCTCAAGAATGGTGGTGTCCTCCTTGCAAGTTAGTTCCACTGCGAGACCTCCCCGTCTGATTTTGTGGATTCTCTCCACACCAATTTGTAGCTGAGAAGACTTTATTTTCTTTTGTATTAGGTTGCGAAGGTTTTCACTGTTTGAGTTGTCATTGCTGCCGTATACCAGCAGCACATCTTTTTGACAGTGAGGAGTCTTGGCCACTTGTTTCGAGTGAGCCATAAAGCCGGATTTTAGAATAGTGCTGTAAGTTGGTAGAGATGATTTAGCAGGTTGTGATCCAGTAATAGAGGCAATCTCATTGAGTTTGCCTAACACTTCTTTTTGAGAGTTAATAATAACCTCATTGTCTTTATTAATCAGTTTATCGATTTTGTTAGATATCTCACGGATGGAGTTGTCAACCGAATGTCCCATAAAAATGTTGATGACACGTTCCACACATCTAGTGATGAAATCGGCATGCTTTTTGGTTCCTATTTTGGCACATTCATTATCGGCGATATAGTCTTTAAGTTCATCAAGAACAGCAAATGCAGCGTCATGTGAGCTTTAAATACCAGGAGCCTCGTGCCCCGACATTATAAGAGTGAAAAATAAGAAGAAAAGTGAAGAACGCTTATTGGTTAAACAATACGCTGAGAGGCTGACTCGAACCCCGAACGGTTAAGAGGAACGCCGAAAAATTTAACTCCGCGCCGAGAAAATACGATACGCTGATCAGCTACAGCAAACGCCGAGCGGTTGTAGCTTCCGCCGAAAAATGCAACGGCACAACCGAAAATACTAACCGCCGGTCGGCTATAAACACGCCGTTCGGCTAGCACAAAACGAGGTGGAAGAACAAAGGCCTTTGTGTGAAACAAAAACTCGCGTGTCGATGGCGGCGTTAATAAAATAGCTCGAATAAAAAGTAACGAACCATAAAAAACGGGACGTGAGGCGCTACCATCCACAGTGACTGCGCCCCTAGAAAAAATTAATAAAAAAAAAGCCCGTTAAGCCTGTAGATGGTTCTGTAATAAAGGACACAACTGTCGCCCTACCAAGAGGACCCGTGGACGAAAATTAATAAATAATATAGTGAAGTAACCAGAAAAATGTCCCGAGTTAAACAAGACAACCGGCGAAAACGGAGACCGCTTGGATCCCTAGTTACGATCAAACAAAGTTGACAACGTGGCTTCAACCAAAAAAAGCGATAACTCGCAAAAATAGGTCGTTTTGAAAAAAAAAATCAACGGCGTTTAACAGCGCACGTTGTAAGTAATAAACGATGTAAAAAACGCTTACCCGTGTCAAGTTTTTATCGAAATATCTTACGACTAAAACGGAACACAAAAACCACCGTGGCCGACCCATAAGCTCCCGCTCAACCTCACCAGTAATATTACTCGCTATCAACTTTTATCCAGTCTCTATACGATCATGAAACCTTTCTCCTAACGCCAGAACTACTTAACCCACCTGCCCCTACCACTACTCTCTTCAACCATTAACATTTTTATTTATTATCAAGTCCAGCTATAATTGATAGAATTAATGTGAGAAGTCTTCGTTTTAAAGCTATTTTTTAAATAAGAAAAAAAATTGTAAATTTTAAGTTAATTATTTTAAGAAAATTGACGAGATGGTATTTTTTTGGTATTTTTTTTCGTTTTTACCAAGTTGAAATCTGTAAGAAAATGTATAAAAACCCTATGCAGTTTTTTACTTGCAGACATGTGTAATGGATGGACCATCAAAAATTCGGCAATTTATAACACGATGACGAATGCGCAAATTCGTTTATTTATAACTAAAAATATTCTCTAAATTTCATCAAAAAATGCATTGTGACGATACCTAAATGAAATTCTTACGCAAGAAACAAAAATTGTGTTAATTGTACAATTATCATTATTATCGTGTCAGCGAAGCGGCAATAAAATATTTACTTCTGCGAGAGCGGATTTTCGGCCGTGACAAACATGAATCGTCACCGACTTCGACTCGAAGATGACTCGAGACTGAAGCTGACTAAAAAAAGACCNAATTGTGTTAATTGTACAATTATCATTATTATCGTGTCAGCGAAGCGGCAATAAAATATTTACTTCTGCGAGAGCGGATTTTCGGCCGTGACAAACATGAATCGTCACCGACTTCGACTCGAAGATGACTCGAGACTGAAGCTGACTAAAAAGCGACCAGATTTTACAAAGTTGCGCAAAGAAAATCGTGCACATTTGTCGCATTAAAATTAAATAACCTTATGTTATTTTCATTATTATTAGAATTGTATTTTAAAGGTAATAAATGTAAAAAAAAATTATTTTATTTATCGCTAGCTGTCTACCCACTACTTCGTCCACGTTATATTGAATTTTCTCGTGGGAGTAAGATATTTTCTCGCAGTAAAATGTTGCCTATGTCCATCTCCAACGTGTAAGCTATCTCCGTGCAATATTTTATTAAAACCTGATTGGTTTGAAAAATAGTTTCTTACGCTTCGGCTACTAAGAGAATAGCGAATTTTCAACCGACTGTTGACTAAACTCAAGTATATTGTCAAATTTTAAAATATAAATTTTGGAAATAATATATCAGTTTTCTTAAACCGATGAGTACAATCCAGCCTCCCAAAAATTAAACCGGTAGATGGTAAGCTGAAACAATCCTACTTATTTCATTTTTCAGTTTTCACTCTTTTCTTTAGTTTGTTGCAGGTAGATTCTGATCTCGGTTTTTCATTGTATTTTTACTGACTGTTTTAAGACCAAATTAGGTTTTAGAAGCAAAAATAGATAGATTTATTACAAAGGCAGTTTAAAAGTTAATTTGTCAAAAACACTTCATATAAAAAAATATCGGAAATAAAAATATTGTGCCGAGTTAATATTATGGCACCCGAAATAAATGTCACTATTTGAAGGGGGAGTTTCTTTTTGGTAAAGATAAGACTGGCACTTCGAAGTCATATCATAAACTTTTTATTATTGTCCTTGCACTTCGCATTCTCTCTTAAACAACATGGTGGAACTTACAAGAACCAATTTCAAAGATATTGGATTGTAATTTGAAAAAATTGTAGACCAATAAATGTCTAGTGTCGTTCGTTCGTCCGTCAGTCTGTCTGTCTTTCCTTAATCTAGAGCACGGAGTTAGACAGATGAAAGATGAGACCAGATATGGAAACATTACGAGCAGTAGGCCTCAATTAACTCTATACGAATTTTTGATGCATACCGAAAGTCATGTTATTTCAATTCAAATATTTTCGCTTGAAAAGTGTTAGATAGAAGACTGGTACGACTCTATTACTAAATGAAAAGTATGATGTACAGGGCAGGCCCTACTAATTCGAGGTGAAAAGCATATATTCTAAATGAAATAAATTAAAAATACGAAAAGAAATTGTAAAGAATTTGTAAAGAAATTGTAGCCCAACATTGTCACAACAAAAAATAACTCGTTTTTGTTTTAAAATTTAGTGACGATTAAGCTTGTATATAGGCTTATAGTTTGATTACTTTTTACTCCTTTTGAAATGTTTTCACTTGGACACCAAGAGAGTATTTTTTAATTGTATATTTTATTAAAGATGCATTTCGGTTACTTCTTCTTCAGGTTAAAGCAGATGCTTTCTGGGTCACAAGTTCTTTTACAAATTCACTGAAGACTTTAAATTAACTATACATTTTATTTATTTATTTTATTACATTTTGCGTTTTATTGGTTTTATCTGACACAATTTCTAAAAAAAATGTATCTTTCGATATCTTAATTTTCTAAAAGAAAAGTTTTAATTTTAGAAACTCGTTCTTCCTCCTTTAACACTTTCTTTTTATTTTATTTTGTACAAGACTGGAATTTGTCATTTTTCCCTTAAACTGATCTAGATATCCTATTATCTTTTGTTCGTAAAGTACAAATTTCGTCTTTACATGTATATTCTGAGCTGCTACGATGTTTATACGAGCTATCATATACATTCATTTTTTTCTCGTGCATCGAAAGCCGGCTAAACAACCGACCAGTACAGACTGTCGTCGCGAAGGATCCGGAATCAAATCCTGATCGAGATCGCTGCAAACAATTTTCTACGTAGATGTAGAAATTTGTAGAACTAACTGTGTGTCTTCTCCATCAAACACCCATACTGCATCAGTGTCTAAACGTATATGATCCCAAACAGTGGTAGTAGGCTCAGGTTCGCACTTAGGCTGACGGCTGGCTGGTGCGTTTTTCCGCTTTTTTCGTCTAAATAGAGGCCACTTTGTCTTAAAACATCTCGATATGAATTCATCCTTATCGAGACCTCGTTAAGGATGAATTCATATAAAAGAGTAAAAACACGTGGAGACGAACACACTATACAAATATATAAGTTATATTTTTATTTTATTATTCATTAAATATACACATTGCTGAGTTTAATTTTCTCTTTTCAAGAGTTTGGCTAAAAAGTCCTGAAACTTCTCACGACCAGAAGCTAATATTTCCATCATTTTGTCCACAAGCTAAAATATGAAATAAATATTACATAACACAAAGGTCATTCATATCTTGTATAAATATTAAATGCTTACCACTTTAGTCCTGGGAAACTTTTCTTTCATAAAATTATGAATAGTTTCCATATCAGTGTTACCAGTCATCTGAAATCAAGCATAATCAGTAGTAAATAACTTCAAAATTAAATAAAAGTATAATTATATTAAAAAATTTCAATAATTGTTACCATTTCTTGGAGGACCTGAATGTGTTTCTCCAGACCAAATCTTTCAACTAATTTTCTGAACAAATCCATAGGTGAATGTTGGACTTTATTGTCATCCTTGTGAACGTTCAATTTATCCAAAACTTCTTTCCACCAAGATTTCAGACGATCCTTCACATCTTGGAGAAGATCTTTTGTTCTACCTTCCAATTCAACTTTAAAATCTTTCAACTTAACCAGAGTATCTCTAGCCTTTTGATTAAAATAGTTCATAAAATTATGATTTATATATTTTATGAGTTATCACTTTTGTCACATATTTAACTATCACATTTAAGATTAAAAACAGGTATCGTACCTGATCAATTAATTCACGGCTGACGGACTTTCCACGATCTAAAGTATCCTTAATTTCACCCAGAATACGATCCAAAGTCTTTTTCAAGTGTTTTCCCAATTCGGTTTTCATATCTTGTTCAGCTCTAATTGTTTTAACAAAACGTATGTTTATAATACACAAGTTTAAAACACCCCAATTAATAACATTATAAATTATTTAGACAACTTTTAAAAAATCATTTTCTTACTCTGCAAAAGAAACAAAGTTCTTCTGAGAGATGATCAGATCTTCATAGTAATCGTCAAGAAGATCTATAAAATAATATAGTAGTTATAATTCGTTATTATTATTATTTGATGTGTGAATTTTATTATAAACTTTTGCTTAGAATTTAGGTTGCTTACCATCGTGCACGTATGCTGCAGATGTCAAACCGATCAACAAGATCAAAGCTAAGTACTTCATGTTGGATAGTATTCTGTTAAAGTAAAATAAATAAAGCTGATTAAGTTCAATAATTTACTATTTACATAAAATTTGGAATAGAAAATATAATAAGTCTTAATATATAAATGTGGACAGCTGGATGGGTGAGATGGTTAAAGCACCAGCCCGAACACTAGGATTAAATACAAGGAAGTTTTCATGGGATGTTAGTCCCGAATTTGTCAGACCCCTTCCTTCACCACCAAGCCGCCTATTCCTGGGCTTTATTTTCCATGCCTATCGTGGCTTTAGGCAAGCCCCATTTGTGGGCTTGCCTAAAGCCACGATATGCGTGGAAAAAAGCCCATTTAAAGTACCCAGAGGATGGAAGAGTAAAAAGCTCTTATTATTAACAATTAAAATGCTATAAATTTAGTATTAGCATTTATCCGTATTTAATTTAAAATATTTACACTTACCCTGACTTATACTGGAATGTAATTTAATGTATAGAGTTTTCTACTTATATACAGTCTTGTTCACGATAGATAAGTTGTTATATCATCTCGTATTGATAATATTTTGTGTGTCATTTCTTTATCAGTTATTGATTGCATTGTAATTAAACTAATTATTTTAAATATTTCACAATGAAATAAANTACGCTGTTTCAAGACTGCATGGGATCTTCCTCCAATCAAGATAAGGACGTCGTCAGCATAGGCAGTTGTGGCGTCCTGACTGAAGTCTTCTTGTAGGAAAGCGTTAAAGGTTAAGTTCCACAGAAGCGGCCCACAGACCGACCCCTGCGGGCAGCCACGCTCTACTTCTCGTTCGACAAAATGGGTCCCATACTGTAGAACAGCTTTGCGGTCATGCAGGTAATCCTTAAGGAGGTTGTAGATGTTGGCAGGGCAAGCAGCATTCCTGAGCTGATAAAGAACGAACGGCCTCCAGGCACTATCAAACGCCTCTGATATATCAAGGCTGATGGCCCGAACGTACTTATAATTGTCCAGCAAGTTCTTGATGAAATGGACAGCATGGTTAACGGCATCATTGGTGGAGAGTTGAGGCCTGAAGCTGAACTGAGTACTGTTAAGTAAGGAATTGTGTTCAATATGCCAAGTTAGACGGTCAGTGAGGAGACATTCTAAAACTTTGCCAAGTATATGTAGTAAGGAGATTGGCCGGAGGTCTTTCGGCCTGCCAGGTTTTGGCACGGGCACGATTTTAGCAGTTTTCCACTTGCGGGGAAAGATACCTGAGTACAGGCAGATGTTAAACATGTCTGTTAGTTGCTGGGGAATGAGGTTCCAGATTTTCTTTGCTAGCTTAGCGTTAATGCCGTCAATGCCGGGAGCTTTGCCCTCTTTTAGCTTTTTGAAAGCGTTGTCTATTTCGTGGTAGTTGAATTCAGGGGAGTTGTCTGTATTAATAGGGATGTTCACAGTATCACGAATAGAGCTCTGCCAAGGTGTGTCATTGTCAGTGCTGTCACTAATACAGAAGTTGTCCATGTGTTGATGCAAGGTGTTCATAATGCAGTCGTTGGGGGGTTCAGTGTCTTCGTTGACAAGTAACTGTGTCCTCCGTAGCTTGTCGGTGCACATCCTGGTGAGGTAACCCCAGGGATTGGTAGATGCAGCAGTGCAAAACTGCCGCCAGGAGTTGATCTTTGCCTGTTTGATTTCCTTCTTGTACAGGGTCTGGTGATTGTGGTATTGCTGCTTGAGGTTGGTGCGAGTTGGTTCGGTTCTGCAGGTTTGATATCTTCTTCTGAGGGTGTTGTTGGTCCTACGCAGGTCAGTGAGTTGTGTGTTCCACCAAGGCACAGATTTGCGTCTTGGGTTAGTTTTTGGAATAAATCTGTCACAGGTGTTTTCGATTTCGTTGATGTTGTGCTCAAGGGTGTGCCTAATATTATCTGTGTTCTGGTGACTGCAGTCAGTCATGCTGATCATGTTGGTATTAAGGTAATTTTTAATGCCATCCCAGTTAGCGATGGACAGATTATGCCTGCGATTGGTCAGGGCAGTGGAGTTGTACGTGCTGTTGCTGCTGGTGTTCTTCAATAGGTATGAGATGTAGGTGTGGTCACTGAGACTACTTTCGTTATGCACACGCCAATTCTCCAGATCATCAGCACAGTCCTGGCTGCAGGCAGTGACGTCGATCCAGGTCTTTCCTTGACTGGATGTGTAGGTCGGTGGAGAAAGTGGGTTGTTAAGTAGCACAAGTCCATTAGATGTGATGAATTCTTCAAAGATTTCCCCCCGCTGGTCTTGTTGATCCCCACCCCACATCGGTGAGTGGGCGTTTATATCCCCGGCGAGGATGAATTTGACGTTATTGAATTTATTTAGGATGTTCTGGATCATGTTGACAGTGTTTTCCATGCTGATGTCACGTGGACAATACATATTGATAATGATGTAGGTGCTGTTGTTGTATTTGATCTCATTACAAATTAGGTACTCATTGGATAAGTTTTTGTGGTGAAGAGTCGAGAAGGCAGGATTCGTAATAACATTTATGACCCTGGGAAAAGAGTTGGTGCCCTTGAGGATTGTACAATAAGTGGGCAGACAGGATGGTTCATTCTGCAAGCAATATGGCTCCTGAATAATAATAACATCGTATTTGTGACATTTAGAAGCGAGGAGGGAGGTAGAAGCAATGCCTCTTCCCAGATTTATTTGCAGGAAACTAATACCGTTGTTGTGTTTAAGATCCATAATCGGTTTGGGAAATTATGTTGCCTTTAACTCGTAGAAATGCTGGGCAGGAGCCATCCCTAGCATTGTGCTTGGTAGTAATATTTTTTCCATGTTGGCAATTGATGCACCTGGGCTCAGCATTTTTGTTTGGGCATTCTCTGTAAGTATGATTGCCAGCGCACTGGCTACATGTGGCAGTCTCCTGCTCACAAAATTTTGCGGAGTGCCCATACCTGCAACACCGGAAGCATTGCAGGACTGGGCAGAAATCGGCCACCCTGCACCGAGACCAGTCAAGGTTAACTTTCCTGGTTATAAGTAGATGCTTTCTCACCTGTGGAGATACCTCCACAACCCAGCTGTGAAATGGTGTCTCC